>NC_056744.1:1131969050-1132204050 GCF_019279795.1 Protopterus annectens | reverse complement strand
TTGGCAATTACTTAATACACAATTGGTTACTCACTCTAACCAACATAATTAATGCTGGAACCCAGAGTGCAGTAGCCACTTCCTTACTGACAACTAATAATGCTGTAAATATGGCTGTGTAAGGTTAGAATTCTGGATTTGGAAGCAATTTTTAAAATAATTTTATTTGCAAAATGGAGTTGACTTTTTTTTTGCATAAAAAAAATGTTTGAGTGCATATATACAAACACTTTTTATGCAAAAACCAAAGGTGGTTTTGCCCCTGTAGACATAATCTTTACTTCTAGTAATGCAGACATAAAATGTTGATGGTCAGTGTATAGTAAAGATAGCTGTATATATGATTTGCAGTGTCTGGGAGCTTTCTTTTCTTTTTTTTTAATGGGAACCTTGACTGAGTACTTCCAAAAGGGATGAGTAATTTGATTTTGAAGAATTGTGTTAAATGTAAAATTAATTAAAAAAAATATATATTTTGAGACTATAGCTTGTATATCTTTAATCCATTTAGTTCAGGAACTTTTTATCTTTTAATTTGTTGTTGTGTCTTTCGGCTTTTTCCAGGTTAGGGGTCGCCACAGCGGAACTCCGGTCCGCTAATGATTGGCAGTAGATTTTTACGTGCTGAGTTGCCAGCTCTGACGCACAACCTTCAACGAAGGTACACTCATTCACGCACGTCTCCACACAGAAGACGCTCTAGCTGAAATTCGAACAGGACAGTGCTGCAGCAGCACCACCACCGAATACCATTTGAATACAGACATTAAAATTATGGAAATTAAACCCATTACAAATTTATCTTTTAATTTGTAATGGGTTTAATTTCCATAATTTTAAAGTCTGTATTCAAATGGTATTCTCAGAAGTCAGATTTAGCGATTAGATTATTTAAGATTTTTTTAGTATGTGATTCTAACATATGACTGATGTCTTGTATCTGTTTTAATAAATAACATTGATCTATTTGTTAGTCTTAAGCTTTGTTGAGTTATAGCTACTTAAATTTTTTTTTTCTTGTGGTGCCACTGTTTTGTGAGCTATTTGTAAGTAGTGACCCGCTAGGATGAGTTCTGAAACAGAGACTGAATGGCCGAAAAAGGAGACTTTTGTGTATTTAGTCCATGATGGACATTTCCTGGAATATTCCCTTTTGTCTGAGGTGTGGCTAGCTCTAAGTTGGTGTATATAAGTTCGGAAAGTATGGGGAGCTCGTCCCCTGCAAAAACAAAAAGTGTAAAGGAGAAGAGCGATATTCAAAATTCACGTTTCTCCTGTAGTTTGTTTTTCACAGCTTTTTGACACACTGCATTTTCGAGTGCCGACATTTCAATAGGGAGCCATATTTTGTTCAGTAAATTAACAAAATCCAAGTATATTGTTTCACCTCCTCAGTGATGTTAGCCATGTTTAAACGGTTCTGTGACTGTTTTTCCTACTGCTTAAGTTTGTTCTTAAACCATTTGGAAAATGTCTAATATAAATAACATTTTAAGGAATCCAGCAATATTATTCTAGTTCGATCTGATTTGACATTATCTAAACATATTTATTACCTAGTCTAAAAGCCATTCTTTAAAATTTTTATTTTGTTAAATAAGAAATAAACTTCTGTTGGCTGTGCTTACCTTAATTAATGTCATCCCAAAATGGTTTCAGTTTAGAAAATAGATTAAAATGAAAACCTTATCAATTTTTTTGCCTCCACTGTGTGCCAACAAACAAGACTCTCTCTCAGTCAAATGGTCGAGTTGTTCCCTATCTAAGAGTTGTCATCAGTGTAGCCTTCAGGTGGTGGCTTGGATTTTTCTGTTTCCCCCAACACCTAATTGCATGCTTATTCACATTCAAAGGGTTGGCTGCAGTGGGCCTTTGAGATGTGTGCCACACCATCATGTGGCATGAGTAGCTGGTCTTGTGGTCCTTGTAGACGAGCATTTCTGAATGATCTCCAGCCCCTGCTTGGTTTCTACCACAGTGTGTGTGCACTCTTGAAGACATGGCATTCTTCTCCCCCAGAAGAGAAGTGAGCAAGCATAAGCCTGGTCATTCCTCCCTCCATAGTAGCTGTAACAGGTGCCTGAGCCGCTGGTCTAACTCTGGTCCCCTGGGTTGTAGTTAGCATTTTACCTCAGTGTGTCAACTGATTTGGTGCAAAACCTTATCAGTTTTACTTTACTGCCAAAAACATGAGCAATTACTGAAAAAATCTTCTCCCTGTGTTCTGTTGTATCTTTTAAACTGACATCTTTCAGGATTTTAGCTGAGAATGAAAATCTGGATTCTTTTGACAGTGAATTAGCAGTTTTATTACTTATGCAAGTAAAATCTCTAGCTGCAATCAATTTCCCTTTTATGTTACTTGGGATGATGAATATTAAATTCCTAGTCATCTTAGTTGAGATCTAGTGTATATCAGGTAGTGTGTTATGTTCTGCTTTGGAGTTCTAGTACATTCTTGATTGACACACCATTATTATGCTTGGTTGTAGATGATGCTTCTTGGCAGTATAGGCCAAGAATGGCCATAGTTCTGTTCTTACAAGATGAAAAAGAGAATTTCTTAACCAGTGTTCTAGAAAGTATATTTCTTGTAGAAAGAACATGGTTGAGTTGTTGATCTTAAATACTTACACAGCCTCCCTTTGCTCACTGTTCAGTCTCTTAATTAATGAACATAGCCTTGTGTGGAGCATACATATAATTTCTTATAAAACATTGAGAAGAATGTATGTGTGTGCGCGCAAGTGTAACTTTGCATAGACACAAGCAGTGCATGGAGTAAAACGGAAATCCACTGATTTATTACAATCTCTCCCCCTTTCAAGCTTTTATCAAGTACATGGTTTTTAAAAGCAAGTTCTTTATGTAGGTGGAGTAAAGGCACAGAGGAGAGAGAAGTTTGTAATTTCATAAATTTGTAATCCAGTGTTCTGGCCCGAAGGCCATTTAACAATACTTGTTCCCCTAAATTTGTGTCAGAAACCAAACTCAAACCAGTTATGTTGATCGTTTTAAGCTAGTTTATGATGATCATCGTGTTACACTGCTGCAGTCATTATACTTGGGTTCCCCAGTCGGCCTGAGTTCCAAAGTCTTGGTCCGGCATTGGTTGCTGTCACCTCTTCCCTGACGTTACTGCGACAGGGGGATATAAGCTGCAGCCGACGCCATTTTCTTCAATCTTTCTTGCTGCGCAGTGCCCGAAACAGAAGCAGTTCGCAAGAGACGGTCGGCCGACTCCTGAGATTTTCATTCCGAATCCAGAACCAAAGTCTTCTAAAGAAAGCGAAGTACCCAGTTGGGGAAACTTTTTCTTGCCTCTGACCGATGTCAGTAAAAGTTAATAACTGTATTTCTTGTAGGAAGCAAATACCTCATAAGGATTTCCACTCCTATTGTATTCCATGCCTAGGCCCAGACCACGACGTCACTGGTTGTCGGTTTTGTGCTAGGTTTAACAAGCACACTATTAAACGTCGGTTTGATTTTGCCCAACATTATTTTGGCAGAAAATTCAATTACACCATGCCGTCGGAACTTCCAAGCACAAGGACAGGCATCCGAGGCCCAAAACTGACGACGAGGCCTCTTCTAGGCCGGTCGCCGGTTTTCAGCGAGCCGCCTATGCAGCCCCTGACTACCACTTCCACAGAACCATAGACCTCCTCCGACTCTCACATGGAGCTGGCTGGACCTTCGGACGCACTTGGTATTCAGATTACCGAACTTAACCCTACAGAGGGAACCGAAGTAGCTGAGCAAATCCACAGCATCAGAGGGTGTTTTCAGACCTACCCAGTTAACCATTAAAACCCTCTGTTAAGTCTAAGCCTCCCTTAAAAGCAAAGAAACAGACACAGCTATCTCCAGGCCAGGCTTCCATGTCTAAGAAACAAATGCTAAAAATGGCCGAAAACCTAATCACCCTGATCAGAGGGTCCCATCCCCCTCCTGATAAAAGGTTCAGACAAGATGCAGACTATGAATCTTCGACCAGGTGTCCATTTCCTCAGACCTAGGATATTCCTTACCCCCTTATGAGGATTCAGATGCTGAGGAATCAATTCCATCAGCCTCTCCACCTGAGGACTACTCCTTTGGCGAGACCTTACATACCATGAGGGAACATTTCCACTGGGAGGGCCAGGATTACTCAGAATCCAAGAAAAGGCTCAGAGACTTCCTTTTATTGCCTCAACACAGACCCTTTGCTATTCCGCCAGTATTAGATATTGTGGATGATGTGTACACTGAATCCAGCTTAAACCCTGACTCCTTACCACCAGCCCCAGTTAAGCCTGATAGATATAGAGTCCCTGACTCTCTCAAATTTCTGTACAAAAGCCTTGTTGCTGACCCTGAAACTATTTTTCAGGGACCCAAAGGGATTAAGGCCTCATCAGCTAAAAACCCAGTCCCCTCTGACAGAGATTCCAGAGCATTAGACAGATGGGGAAAGAAAGTTTATACGTCTGCAACTTTAGCAATGAGAGCCTTGAATTGCCAATTTCACATGCTAAAATATCAGCAATTTTTAATGTCTCAGTTGAAACAAAAAATGCTTTCAGATTCGGATCCTCCTAATTTGAAAGAGATGCAGGATTTATTGCATGCAGCTGAACAAGTGGGAATACATACTTTGCAATGTGGGTTTGATTCCTTAGAGGCCTCCGGTAGAGCAGCAGTTACAGGCTCTGTCATTAGAAGGCATGCTTGGTTGAAAGAACATACACTACCAGATCATGTTAAGGCCAAATTATTGGATGCACCTTTGCAGCAGGATGTGGTGTTTGGAGTTAAGGCAGAGGAGGTATTAAAAAAGATGGAGGATAAGGCAAAATCTATGCAAACAGTCAAAGATTTCTTACAGGTTCAGCCTCCTCGATTTAGCAGAAATTGGCCAACAAAGAATTGGTCCTTTCCAGTCACAGACAGACCTCAAAGGGGCAGATATAGACGTCCAAGAGGTAGAGGTCAGACACAAGGCCCTTACAGACCTTGACAATGGGGTACACCAGGCCAGAAAGAAGGGGAAGACGGGCCTCAACCTTATAAAAAACAATCTCAATGACTTTCCACTACAGCTGCCAAACAGCTCTCTTGGCAGCCCCCTTAGGAGGAAAACTGGCTCTTTTCTATCACAATTGGCATTGCATCACCAAAGACAAATGGCTTCTCAACATCATATCTCAAGGTTACAGGTTCCACTTTCAGACTCTGCCAAGGTTATAAGGAATGCCAAATCTGCCACCAAATCAATGGGCAGAGGCTCAAAAACAAATTACAGCACTCATGGACATGAGAGCTATTCAAAAGGTACCACCACAAGAGCAAGGGCAAGGATTTTACTCTACTCTTTCTGGTTCCCAGAAAGGACAAAGCCTGGAGACCCATTCTGGACCTTTCTTTTCTGAACACTTACCTGGATATTCCAAAATTGAAAATGTTGACACTGCAGCAGCTTCTTCCCATGCTGGGCAAGAAAGCTTGGCTCGTGACTTTGGACCTCAAAGGGGCATACCTGCATGTCCCTATCAGACAAAACTGCAGAAGATACCTCAGATTTCTATCTGGTTCAATGCACTATCAATTCTCTGCACTGCCCTTTGGCATATCTACTGCGCCCAGGATCTTCACAAAGTGCCTGGCACCAGTAAGTGCATTTTGCAGGCAAAAAGGAATTCAAATTTACCCATACCTGGACGACTGCCTGATTCAAGCAGAGAACAAGGGCATTCTTCTAAAACATCTGGCGTATGTAAAAAAGTTAAGTTGCCTGGGGTACACAGTAAACGAAAAGAAATCAAAACTAGTGCCCTCACAACAGATAATATTCCTGGGTGCCAGCTTAAACACAATGGCCCAGCCAGACAAGCAAGGACAACTGACTCAGTATTTTCATTTAATGGCAACAAAAACCCAATTCCCTGCAAGAAAAATTCTGCAGGCCTTGGGCTACATGGCATCTTGCATACTACTTATTCCATATGCCAGACTGCATATGAGGAAACTACAATGGTACCTAAAGAGCATATGGTCTCAACACTGTCAAAGTTTGGAAACAGTTATACCCCATAATTCCTTGCCTTCAACAGGAGTTTCAATGGTGGGCTCAAGCTTGTCACCTCAACAAGGGACAGCCTTTTACTCAACCCACAGCCAGGCAGACACTGACAACAGATGCATCGGATTACGCCTGGGGAGCACACATGGCAGGAAAATGTATTCAGGGCGAGTGGCCCGCAGAACAAAGACATCTCCACATCAATCAAAAAGATATGCTAGCTGTACAAAATACAATTATATCTTTCAAGGACCTGCTACATCCAGGACAACTACTACTAAAGACAGACAACACCACAGTTATGTGGTACATAAGCAAGGGGGCACACACTCCTACCCCCTCTGCAGACAAGCCATGACCTTGTGGAACACAGCTTTAAACTACCAAGTTCATCTGCAGGCACAGTTCTTGCCAGGAGAGAAAAACACACTGGCAGACGACTTAAGCAGAAACATCATGGATCCTCACGAATGGGAATTGAGCCCACAAATATTCAGAATGATAACACAAAAATGGGGGAGACCAGACATAGATCTGTTTGCATCCCCAATGAACTGCCAATTACAGAAATTCTGCACAAGGAGCTACCATCCACAAGCATGGAAAGTGGATGCCCTCTCATTCAACTGGAAAAAACTACAAGTATACGCTTTCCCTCCTTTACCTCTCCTTCCAAAGGTACTCATAAAAGCCAGGCAGGAAGAGCCAAAGATGATCCTGATTGCACCAGACTGGCCACACCAGCACTGGTACCCAATCTTAAAGAACTTAGCACAAGAACCTCCCTGGATTTTGCCTCAAATAACACAGCTGTTGACACAACACAACAATCAGATACTTCACAGCCAGCTAAAGACCTTAAATCTAGCTGCATGGAAAATTCCTTAGCCAAGCAAGCATTGCCTCTCTCCAAAGCTGTTATGGATGTCGTTCTGGAGGCCAGATGGCCTAGCGCCAGGAAAGCCTACTTGGATAAATGGAAGAGATTCTGTGCCTGGAATCAAGCACACAGCCTTGACCCTCTTGTCCCAAACATTCCTCAGATACTTAAATACTTAACTGAGATGCTGGACAAGGGCCTCTCCTTCTCATCCATCAAAATCCATGCTTCAGCCATTTCTGCTCATTATAACACGGATCCACCTATTTTTTTCTAATCCTTTGCTCAAACAGTACCTCAGAGGGGCTAAAAACATGAGCACCTACACCAACTTGGAACCTCAACTTTGTTTTGGAAAAATTAACTTTACCTCTTTTTGAGCCAGCTAACCGTAGATTTAAAATACATCTCTTGGAAGACTGCTCTGCTACTGGCAATAACATCAGCAAGAAGAGTTTCAGAATTACAGGCACTCATGGCAGTGGAACCTTTCCTCATCTTCCACCAGGGCAGGGTGTCCTTAAGAATTAACCCTACGTTTATGCCAAATGTGGTATCAAGTGTGGCTCTAAACCAAACCATTCACTTGCCAACTTTTTATCCAAAACCACAGAACAAAGGGGAGAGACTACTACATTCCTTGGACATTCACAGACCGTTACACTTCTACTTGGACAAAACCAAAGCTTTCAGAAAATCTGAGCAATTATTGGTAGCATACGCTGCAGGAGCACAGGGAAAAGCCATTTCAAAGCAAACTATTTCAAAATGGATAGTTCACTGTATACGTTTCTGCTATACCCACCATGGGAAACCTGTTCCTAGCAGCATTAGATCTCACTCAACCAGGGCAACAGCCACTTCAACTCAGAGGAGTGCCTACCAAGCATATTTTAGAAGCAGCAACATGGAGTTCTGTGCATACCTTCACCAAACATTACCATTTGCCTTTATATTCCAAATCCAGAGCTGGCTTTGCCACTGCTGTACTGCAGGGCCTTATAGCCACCCCTAATGCCTTATAGATCCAGCCTCCCTACCTCAGCTTTGGGATTCCACCCAAGTGTAATGACTGCAGCAGTGTAACACGATGAACATAGTACAGTTTTGTACCTACCATAAATGTAGATGTTCGAGTGTAAACACTGCTGCAGTCCAGGTTACCCTCCCTCCTTCCCCTCTTACTTTCTGGCACATATCTAGGTCATCTACCCTTACTACCTATGGGGAGTATTTGCTGGTAATTAAAATAATGGTTGTTTGCTTTTCTTTTATATATATTTTACAAGCAATTTGAATGGCCTACCTATTTGGGGGCACCTGACATCTGGGGCAAGAAAAATTGAAGAAAATGGCGTCGGCTGCATCTTGTATCCCCCTGTCGCACTGACGTCAGGGAAGAGGCCGAGAGTAACCAATGCCGGACCAAGACTTTGGAACTCAGGCCGACTGGGGAACCGCCTGACGGCAGGATAACCCAAGTGTAATGACTGCAGCAGTGTTTACACTCTAACATCTACATTTATGGTAGGTACAAAACTGTACTTTTTCTGACGTGTATATGGTAAGGTAATTGAATCCATACGCAGAGTTATTTAGGTTGTGTATTCTCTTTTTTAGGTAGCAAATTTTATTATAAAGTTGCCAATTTCATGTCTAAATGTAGTTGCATTGGTATTGATGTTTAAGGCTAGGCTGCTTTGCAGAATCTATTAGGCTAGCTTGCCCTTGCTACCTACTGTGATTCCCATTACTTGTTGCCATGGCCAGGGCTGTAAAAAACCTTAATCTCTGCACAGTTGCGCACATACACAACACTCTAGTACTTATCCTTGGTGGAGTGTAGGTTTTCTTGCCATGTCAGGACATTGTTCATTATACTGCCATACTTCAAACTGAGGACAGTTTAAAGACCATGGCACCTACATAGTAACACCAGTAACATCAGGGTCTGTATTACATAAGTGAAGTTTCAGAACATTGAATACCATATGGTCGACACCATATGATCGAAGTTCTGAAACTTTGAAACTATTTAAAAAAAAAAAAAAAAAAAAAAAAAGTAAATTTAGTGTTTTAGCGGGGGGGGGGGCAAGCCCCCCTGCACCCCCCCCCCCGCTACTTAAATATGCCAACTCCGAGATCGCACTTTGACAGAGAATGGTGCGGAAAAGGAAGATTTCCCTTTCCTACGCTGTAGTGTGATTTCGGAGTTGGTATATTTAAGTAGCAGGGGGGCTTGCCCCCCTGCTTAAAGCATTTAGTTTTGTTTGTTTAGGAGTGTTTTTTTTTTAAAATATAGTTTCAGAGTTTCAGAACTTCAACCATATGGTACTCTAAGTTCTGAAACTTCGTTTATGTAATATAGACCCTAACATCATTATGGTATTTGGAAATTATTTACTTATTTTCCATTGTTGTTTGTGTATTCTGAGGACTAACATGCTCCTAACATATTTGAGAATCTAGTGTGTTTGTGAATCAAAGCTGAGGCATATGTATGTTCTTGTACATAATCCTGAAGTTGCCATATTTGTCTAATTTGTCTTGGTTATTGCAGTGTACTATATATGTATTGCGTATACACAGTTGCCTTTCTGTGTCATTTTGTTATTCTGTCTTCAGAATTGTCTTTGTCAAAAACATGATAGCTTGGCACTAGTAGGTGTGTGCCATTCTGCTGAATTTCCTTCAATCACTAGCTGTATTTTCTTTGCTTACTTTTGTACGTCTGCAACCATCACCACCAAATATCTTTGCTTCCTTCATCTGCATGTTTTGCAGTCAGGTCAGGACTTTATTAATGCAGGACAGGACTGTTAATGATTTTCTTGGCCACCTACTTTCAAACAGCTATTTTCAGTTTTGTGGGATCATTAATACACACAGGATTACAGCTCATGTTATTTTTATGTGAAATCTTCACTGTCCCATTATTGTACTGTAGAACTTTAACCACTTTGCTCTGTTCTGTACTTTAACATGAATGCCAACCCTTTAAGAAGTCAAATACGCACTTGAAGGTAACAGGAATGACTGCATATTTAATGCATAGAAAATCAAGATACCTTTGAATGCAGCATAGAGGTTTATGATCAGCTTGCCGATCATGGCATCCATGTCGAGAACACACAATACAGTGTTATGAGCAGTGAGACGATCGTAATTTGTTGTAGTGCATGGAGCTTTCTCTGCTCCATGTACTATTAATTACAGGGGAAAAAAATGGCCAAGTGTTTTATGGCTTTCAGATCTATAAAATACTTAGTGGACACTGTCAGTCATGTTTACACTTACCTTTAATGCCTCTCTACTATCGAGATTTTTGCAGAACATCCAAATTGTTGTTTCATATTTTTGGTGTCTCCCTCATAAAATCTGTGGTTTTTAGGCGAGGCTCAAAAGTCAAACCCTCCTCCATAAACAACGCAAATAAAAAATGAGGGTTATGCTACTCAACACCAGGAGTTTAAATCTCAAAATGCACGCGCTCGGAGCACTCCTCAGTATGGAGAACGTCGACATCTGTGCTGTAACTGAAACCTGGTTCAAGGCTCCACAGAGCACCCCAGCACTACCGGGCTACAACCTATATCACCTAGTCTGTTTGTTTTCCTAATCAATTCTAGGGCCCTAAACTTAAATTTGTGTCATGCCATGGTCAATGACATGTTTAGCCAAAGCATTCCTTTCATCCTCTTTATTGATGGCATATAAATGTTCCCTGACACATTCTCTTAAAGTCCTATTCGTTTTTCCCACATAAAATGATTTACACATCTGACATTGGGCTTAAATATACTAAATCTCTGGATTTGGACGTGGTATCTCTGTTTACATCTATACCCAATACTATAGGTATGGAGTATGTAAGGTTACTACTTATTGAAAAGGGTATTCCAAGGGACCAAATTATGAGATTTATGCTACTTTTAGACATAGTATTAAGTAATAATGTTCTAATGTATGATATATCTGCATATACACAATAGTACATATGTTTTTTCCTATATGCATGTTTTTTTTATAAATGAGTGATATATTCCTTAAGAAAAATATTTTTTATATATATATAAAGCTTTTATTCTATTTTTATCAGTATTAGTATTTCAATAAGTATGTCTATGAAGAATGATATAATAAGTTATATATATTTTTATTATATATCTGTATATATAGAGTTGTACTTGATTGTTTTAAATGAATTGTAATTAATTAATTAGAGTAGATATATAAGGAAGAGAGTATCAAGTGATCTATAGAAGTCTGATGAAACGTTTTTGTTACGTGAAAGCGCTCACTTTGGATCCTGTGTTTTATTTTATTCTGATTCGTTAAACTTTTTACGTGAGATTTGGAGCCTTACTTTCAGCTGTGGCGAGCCTCTTTTGTTTTTCTACACAAAA
Organism: Protopterus annectens; assembly: GCF_019279795.1. Classification (NCBI taxonomy): domain Eukaryota; kingdom Metazoa; phylum Chordata; order Ceratodontiformes; family Protopteridae; genus Protopterus; species Protopterus annectens. Next base: position 1,132,192,697 of record NC_056744.1, on the reverse strand, counting down.
TGTACTAAACCTACTGATATTGCCAACATCCTGGCAGATAGATTCAGTGCAAACTTCACCACCCTCTCACCCCCAAAAGGGCCCACAACAATACTGGAAAAGTGTAGTGTCCTGGAAAAACAGCCCTTTCAAAAGCCAAAAGTACAGCGTCAATGGGGCCAGATGGTGTCCCAGGCTGTGTTTTGCACTAACTACACAACAAACTAACCCCCCACCTAAACACACTGTTCAACCTCAGGCTCTCCACAGGCTATGTGCCCATAGAATGGTGCACAGCAATGGTTATTCCGCTCCACAAAGGAGGAGCCACAACTGACCCTAGTAACTATCGCCCCATAAGCCTGACTAGCCTGGTCTGCAGGGCTATGGAGCGCATCATCATGGAACTCATTAACAAAGACATTGGGAACCTCCAAACACTTGACCTGACCCAGTTCGGCTTTAAGGGCAGATCATGCCTACTAAACCTGGTTGACTTCTTCGAGACGGTCACCAAGGCCATAGATGAGGGGAAGGTGGTTCACAAAGCCTACCTTGACCTCGCCAAGGCTTTTGACACCATTCCCCACTCGGGAATTATAGAAAAAACTCACCTGCCTGAACATAAACCCATAAGTCACGAGATGGGTTGCCAACTGGCTTACAGACAGAACTCGCACGGTAATAATAGCGGGCTCCAGGTCCAACTCTAAACCAGTCACAAGTGGTGTCCCACAAGGCTCGGTCCTGGGACCCCCTACTGTTCGGTATGTACTTCTCAGAAGTACAGGCAAACACAGGGGGACTATGGCTAACCAAGTTCGCCGATGACTGCAAACTAGGGGCCATAATTGACTCTCTGGCTGACACAGACATTCTCCCAAAGGGCCTTACTGAGACGGACACCTGGTATCAAAGTCATGGTCTCGAGCTAAATGCCAAAAAATGCATAGTCATCCCATTTGGGGAAAACAAAACACCCATGAATTACCACATAGGTGGCAGCCCCCTTAATACAGAAGAGGTAATAAGAGATCTGGGGGACCCAGGTAGATAGTAATCTCTCCTTTGACAATCATATTGCCAAAGTAGTTAGGAAATCCTTCTATGTAGCCCATCTAATTACTAAAGGGTTCGCATCTAGAACTAAAGAGGTTGTAGTGCCCCTCTACTCGTCACTCATCAGACCCATCATAGAGTACAATGCCCCATTTGGGATGTACCTCACAAGACCCTTCCAGCAGCTGGAAAGACCACAAAAATACCTCCCAAGAGTATTAATGGCCTCAAACATATGTCCTATGCATTCCGACTGGAAAAACTTCAGCTGTACTCAGTGGCATATCGCTTACTCAGAGGTGATCTCTGCCTGACTTACAAAGCCATGTCCAACTCAGAATTGATGGACGTGCTCCACCTAAAGAAATCCAAGTCACTGTGAGCCACTCGATGTCCTTCAAGGATGCATCTGCAGTCCTAACAAAAGGGTTGTCCTGTCGTCAGGCAGCCCTTCGGTCGGCCGGATTCCAAAGTCTGGGTCTGGCCTCGGCTGGTGTCGCACTTCACCCGACGTCATCTCTGCTGGTCTTAGGGTATAAAGGCATCAGCCGACGCCATTTTCCTCAGTCTTTCTTGCCGCGTGGCCAAGCAGAAGCTGTTCGCAAGTGCCGGTCGGTCAGATCCAGAGATTACTACTACCGAATACTACTTCGAAGACTTCTAAAAAGCTAAGTACCCCGTTGGGGACTCTTTCTTGCCTCAGCCGATGTCAGAAAAAGTGAATAACTGTAACTTGTGGGAAACAAATACCTCATAAAGATTTCCACTCTTACTGCTTACCTTGTTTAGGCCCAGACCACGACGTAGCAGCCTGTTTAGCCTGTGCTTCCTTCAACCGACGAACGCTTAGGCGTCGGTCGGAGTTTGCTGAACAGTTTTTCGGCTCAGATTTTGCGTACATTATGCCGTCGGATCCTCCGACTTCTCAAATTGTTAAGAAACGCAAAGAAAAAGACCGACACTCGCGGTCCGCGGTTTCGGCCGAAACCACGGTTAAGCAACCCGCGAGTGTCTCAGTTTTGGCCGAAACCGAGCAAACGGGTCAATCTTCAGCCGAATCCATGACTACTACCGAGGCTTCTGCTACCCTAGTTGAATCGGCCTCTGAAGTTTTGCCTATTAATGTGGTTCCTCTAGAATTATCGGACACCATCCCTTTGGATGTCTCTACCCCAGCACGTGGTGCTGCTAGGCCTCCTGCAGCCATGTCTATAAAGGCCTTTGCCAGGGCTAAAGCAGCCAAATCTGCTAAATCTGTGCCTGTTAAGCCCCCCTCACACAGACCCAGTTCCAGTTCTCAAATGCTTACTCTGGCAGAGGATCTCATCTCTTTAATAAGGGGATCCCAATCTCACCCAGACAGGGCCTCTCAGCCTCCAGAAAAGAGACCTAGAGCAGAGCCCCCTGAGCCAGTGTCCTCAGATGATTCTTCTGATGATTCAGACAATACAGACCATCCAGAGGCTCCTTTTTCTACTTATGAAGATTCCGATGCTGAAGAATCTATACCTTCTGCCTCTCCACCAGAGGAATTTTCCTTTGGGGAAACCTTACATGCCATGAGAGAGCAATTCCAATGGCAGGGACAAGATTTCTCTGATTCAAGAAAAAGGCTTAGGACCTTTCTACATTTACCGCAACATAGGCCCTTAGCTATTCCTCCAGTTCTTCCTGTTGTGGATGATGCATTTAATGATGTTTGCACTGCTCCTGATACTTTACCTCCAGCCCCTGCCAAGCCCGATAGGTTTTACAGGGTACCGGACACTCATCACCACCTATACAAGGCTCCCTTGCAGATCCTGAGCGTATCTCGCAGGGGCCTAAGGCACTACCTTCCAGCTCACCAAATAAGCCTCTCCCTTCTGAAAGGGAATCCAGGTCCTTAGAGAGATGGGGTAAAAAAGTTTACACCTCTGCTACTCTCTCAGCTAGAGCTTTGAACTGTCAGTTTCATATGATCCAATACCAAGAGTTTATGCTTGATCAGTTAACTAAGAAACTGTCCTCTGATGATTCCTTAGATAAGAAATATGTTTTAGAAATGGTGAATAACATTCAGCAGGTTAGTAACCATTCTTTAAAATGTGGCTATGATTCACTGGAGGCTTCATTTAGATCAGCCATGACTGGCACAGTTATAAGAAGGCATGCATGGTTGAAAGAACAGGTCTTACCGGATCATGTTAAAGCAAAGCTATTAGATGCTCCTATGGATAAGGTCAGTCTATTTGGTTCTCCTGCCCAGCAAGTAATGAAGAAAATGGAAGAGAAGGCAAAATCTGTACAAACAGTTAAAGATTTCTTACAGGTTCAGCCCCCAAGGTTTAGCAGGAACTGGCCTTCCAAAAATTGGTCCTTTCCAGACTCCTCTAAATCTCAGAGAGGCAGGAATAGACGTTCCAGAGGCAGAAATCAATCCAGAGGAGGTGCCTACAGAGGACGCCAGTGGCAAGGCAATAACCAACGAGGCACAGACACAACCACTGCCACTGCAACAGGACAATCACAGTGACTTGGCTCTGACACCGCCTACCAGGGAACAAATAGCAGCCCCGCCTACCAGGGAACAAATAGCAGCACTCTTAGGCGGAAAGTTAGCCTTATATTCAAAAAATTGGCACTATATCACAAGAGACAAGTGGATTTTACAAACTATAGACCAAGGCTACAGGTTTCATTTCCACACCTTACCAGTAAAAAGAGGAATGCCAAACCTACCTCCAAATCAAAAAACAGAAGCTCTAAAACAGATAGCTCAATTAACAAAGATGAGCTGTGGAAAGGGTACCACCTACAGAACAGGGCAAAGGATTCTACTCCAGACTCTTCCTAGTACCAAGAAAAGAGAAAAGTTGGAGACCTATTCTCGACCTGTCCGCCTTAAACACATTCATCATTGTTCCAAAATTCAAAATGCTGACCCTACAGCAGCTTCTTCCCATGCTGGGCAAGAAGTGTTGGCTGGTAACTCTAGATCTCAAGGAGGCATACCTGCACGTCCCCATACGACCAAATTGCAGAAGATACCTCAGATTTCTTGCAGGATCAGAGCATTATCAATTCTCAGCATTGCCCTTTGGCTTATCTACTGCCCAGAGTATTCACAAAATGCCTGGCATCAGTAATCGCTCATTGCAGGCTACAGGGAATCCAAATTTATCCATACCTGGACGACTGCCTGATACAAGCGGACAACAAAAGCAAGCTGACAAAAGACTTATAAAGAGTCATTTGCTTACTACAAGCCCTGGGATACACAGTCAATTTAAAAAAGTCAAGACTGATACCATCCCAAACAAGAACATTCTTGGGTGCAGAATTGGACACAGTAAAACAGATGGCATTCCTAACTGCAGAAAAACAAGAACAACTCCCTCTTTACTTCTTGGCATTAACAAAGCAGAACAAACTAACAGCAAGGAAAGTACTGCAGCCCTTGGGCTTCATGGCATGCATAATCCTGGTCCCCCATGCCAGACTGCATATGAGAAAGCTACAGTGGTACCTAAAGAATTTATGGTCTCAACACAGGCACAGCTTAGAAACCGAAATACCACTAATCCCATGCCTGAAACAAGAGTTCCTATGGTGGGCTCAAGCATGCCAGTCAAACCCAGGCTTGCCCTTCCACAACTTTCAAGCAAGCCAAACCATCACAACGGACGCCTCAGACCTAGGTTGGGGGCCACACATGCTGGACAAATGCATACAAGGATTATGGACTCCAGAACAGCTGCACCTGCACATAAATCAAAAAGAAATGCTGGCAGTAAAACTAGCAATCCAGAATTTCAGACCATTCCTCAAAGAAGGCCATTTAATGATAAGGACAGACAACACCACAGTCATGTGGTACATCAACAAACAGGGAGGCACTCATTCATACCCCGTATGCCAAATGACTCTGGACCTATGGAATATGGCTCTGAGCTACAACATCCAGTTACAGGCAATATTTGTACCGGGAAAAGAAAACATCCTAGCAGACATGTTAAGCAGAACTACCTCGGATGCTCACGAATGGATGCTACACCCATCTTCAAGGCCATCACAAAGAAATGGGGAATGCCACAAATAGACCTATTCGCATCCCCACTCAATCACCAGCTCAAGAAATTCTGCACAAGGACATACCACCCACTTGCATGGAAGGTGGACTCTCTATCCTTCAGTTGGAAAGGCCTGACAGCATATGCATTCCCACCTCTTCCTTTGATGCACAAGGTACTACTGAAAATCAAAGAGGAACGCCCTAGGATAATTCTGATAGCCCCAATTTGGCCAAGACAGCACTGGTAAGCATTGCTGAGGAGCATGTCTCGGGGAGAACGTGGACACTACCCTGATGCCTTTGATGTTAACTCAGAACGACTACAACATCATGCATCCAAACCTAAAAACTCTGCAACTGACTGCCTGGAACATTACATAACAGCAACTAACCCAGATTTATCCCAAAGGGTTAAAGACATTATCCTTGAGGCCCGCAGACCTTCAACAAGAAGGAACTATGCAGGAAAATGGAAAAGGTTTGTCATTTGGAGTACTGAAAGAGGAAAAGATGTGTCAAAGATAGATATTGCTAACATCCTGGAGTACTTGGCAGAGCTTCTCCATACAGGCCTGTCCTATTCCTCCATCAAGATACATGCATCAGCTATTTCTGCAGAATACAGCTTCGATCCCCCTGTCTTCTCACATCCTCTACTCAGGCAGTTCCTCAGAGGAATCAAGAATGTAAAACCTCCTAGGAAACCACCATTACCAGCATGGGACTTGAAAATTGACACTCCCTCCATTTGAACCAGCAGCAACAGCAGACCTTCAACACCTATCCTGGAAAACTGCTTTCCTACTGGCAATTACTTCAGCAAGAAGGGTTTCGGAACTACAGGCCTTAATGGCAGTACAACCCTTCCTAATCTTCCATCAAGATAGAGTGTCCATGAGAACTAATCCTACATTTATGCCTAAGGTGGTATCCAGAGTGTCTCTAAACCAGGCAATCCACCTACCTACCTTCTTTCCCAATCCACAGAACAGGGGGTAAAGACTGCTGCATACCTTGGATGTACATAGACAGTTGCGCTACTACCTGGACAGAACCAAGGGCAATAGAAAAACTGACCAGCTTCTAGTAGCTTATGCAACAGGAAGGGAAGGAAAAGCAATTTCCAAACAGACGATCTCCAAGTGGATAGGAAATTGCATAAGATTCTGTTACTCCTACCATGGAAAGCAAATTCCACAGAACATAAGACCTCACTCTACAAGGGCTACAGCCACTACCACAGCTTTCTTACGAGGAGTGGCTACCAAGGACATTATTGAGGTGGCTACTTGGACCTCCGTGCATACATTTGCCAAGCATTACAACTTACCTCTATACTCTAGATCCCGAGCAGGGTTTGCCACTGCTGTATTGCAAGGGATCCTAACTACACCATAATTCTTCTTCCTCCTCCCCTAGTTTGGCTATGGTATTCTACCCATTTGTTAGGACTGCAGATGCATCCTTGAAGGACATAGTACAGTTTTGTACCTACCATAAATGTAGATGTCCGAACAGGATAGCATCTGCAGTCAGGATTACCCACCCTCCTTCCCCTCTGTGGTACTCCTAGGGTATTTACCCTCCTTATAGCTAGCTAGGGGGGGATCTCTTATGGTGTATTTGTTTGTATATATGTACATACATGCTTATTTTTTGTGTTTGCCTACTATTTTTTTTTGGAAACATTGGCATTTACCCAAAATTTAGTTTTCCAAGAGGGCAACTGGCATCTGGGGCAAGAAACACTGAGGAAAATGGCGTCTGCTGATGCCTTTATACCCGAAGACCAGCAGAGATGACGTCGGGTGAAGTGCGACACCAGCCGAGGCCAGACCCAGACTTTGGAATCCGGCCGACCGAAGGGCTGCCTGACGACAGGACAACCCATTTGTTAGGACTGCAGATGCTATCCTGTTCGGACATCTACATTTATGGTAGGTACAAAACTGTACTTTCTAGTGAGTTAAACCTTGCCACAACAATAAATAGGACATGCTATAGGGATAGATTCCTGTCACAGAGACTCCCTATGCTTTGGAACAAAATTCCTGACTACATTAGGCAGAGCCCCTCACTAACACTCTTCAAGAGAAACCTTGAAATGTGGATGGGTAACGGAAAGTTACACCCCTGGGATCACTTCATTGGCTCTTCTTGACAGAGACTCGGTTAAATAATCAATGGGGCGGCGAAAATTGACACACTCTGGCTAGGCTTATAAATGCCCTTGGGCAGATAGCCTAGTATCTACGTATGAATCTATGAACCTAAACCACCAAGGATTGAAGTCACTAAATAATGGCATACATTTCAGTTTCAGAGTTTGTATTCACATTTTACAAGGAAACTCATCCTGTTGTTCTAACTTTTTACAAGAGGTTGGGGACATGTTAAAGCTACGGACAGCAAGCAGAAACAAATTGTTTGCTCTGCCGCTGTCATTTGCTAGCAAGTACAGGCAGATTTTACTGCCACGTGGTAGACCTGACCGTAACAACACAAACAGGGGGTGCTTAACAATTAAGGTCAGGTCGCATACCACTCTAGGGCTTAATTAGTTTGTCTTTTTCTGAATATTGGAGCATATTCAGCACACTCCAAGCACTGCAAAGAAATTTTGGCCATTGATAAATCCGTCATAGTTGTGAAAAGTAGAGTTGCCCATAAATAAAATACAGAATCCATAAAACTGACAGTAAGGATTACATTATTTACACATCCAGAGCAAAGGGAATGAAAACTTATTAGCTATCAATGAATTCCTTGTGCTGTAGTATTCTTTATAGTGCCCCCAAATTATCCACACTACATTTTACCCATCTTGTTGTTTGAGACATAAATGTTCAGTTCAGTCTTGAATCTGTAATGTAGGACCTCTTAACGCACTGTAGCAATCTGTTGTAATACAGCATTTGGACATGGGTACAAAGTGTCTCCTTGGCCATCATGATGGCTATCACAGTGCTGTTACAGCTGAATTATCTTATAGCAGTACATGTGCTCTGTTCGTGTTCTCCACTAACTTGCTCGTAAATCCCTTTGCAGGTTTTAATAACAGTATCTGTAGTAATGCATTCAGACTATAGCTCAGAGTAGAGTGATGACATCTTCACTGTACACCAAAAATTACCCTCAGCCACCACTTCCCAAGTTCTAACACCTTACCTGAGTAAGTAATTGGCATAATGCCTAAAGTGTTTACCTTATTTCCCCTTTGACAAGGGTGATGTTCCTGCAAACTACCACATCAATAGCAATACCCCTAAGCTTACAGTCAGTGGTGAGAGGTCTGGGCACACAGGTTGACAGCAACCTTTAGCTTTGATCACCATGTCTCCACAGTGGTAAGAAAGGCATTTTTATTGCTCATCTCATAAGTAAGGGCATTGCCTCCAGATAAAAAGGAGGTTATGACCCCTCTGTACTCTTCCCTCATCAGAGTACAATGCTTCCTTTGGCATGTTACTTTCCAAACACCTGCAGCAATTGGAGAGACCACAAAGGTTCCTTACAAAGAAAATTCAGGGTCTTCAAGACGTCTTATGACAGACTGAAATCATTGTCACTTTACTCCGTCGTACAGGACTGCTCACAGGCATCCTGTGACCTGCATATATAGGCAATCTCTGACCCAGCTTTAATGGAAATGCTGCTCATTTGCAAGTCAAATGGTACATGGGTCACTTGCTGAAAGGACCTTAACCTGGTATGTGACATCAACAGAACTTGCTGGAGAGCCAGATTTGTCTCTCAGAGGTTACCCCTCCTTTGGAACAAGCTTCTTATTCATGTTAAAGCCCCTTATTGGCTCTGTTCAAGCTTAATTTGGATGGTCGGATGGGTAACCAGAAATTCACCCCAGGGGTTCCACCTTTGTCCCACTTGGACAGGGGCAGTAAGTGCTAATTTTAGTATCTGCTTGAACCAGACACCCTTGGGAACATGGGTTGAACTTGGCTAGGCTTGTAACAGCCATGGGGCCATTAGCCTAGTAACCTTCTATGAACTTGAAGACAGCTAGTTGAAGAACCTTTACCAGTTTATAACTTACTGTGTGTGTCCATTCATAAGCTGTCCTAGTGAACAGCTTCAGTAGTCTGGTACTTATGTCACTTTCAATACATTGGAATACACTGAAAGTAACACGTTAAGTCTGAAATCACCATTCAGTATTTCTTAACATAGATTACATAATGCCTTTCTTTGTAAATAATTGACTGACCTGAGACAGTATGCAGGCATATTTTTCTTTTACTGAGCTGTTGACTTAGACTTAAGAGGTCATAGTACCAATTCTGTACTCATGTTAGTCAAATGCTGCCATTTAAATTAAAGCTGTGCTTTCCCGGGACCTCCACACAGACTTCTGCTGCTCTCCTTGGTCTCTGCATGCTCCCCTTGGTCTCTGCACCTGCCCAACCTTGGATCCCTCAATAGCACTGACCAGGTACTCTGGAAATAACCTTTGGGGAGGCCCATTGATTACCCCTGGGGTTGTCCTCATACTGACTTAATTGTTAGGTTTGGTGAGCAGTGGATCCAATGAGGAATTAAACAGGTGTAGTCTGATGCTATCATTCTTGTAGTGGTTTTTGTTTATCCGTATTGTGGGAGTGGCTAGTACAGACATACCAGGATATTGTGTTTGCTTTACTGCTTATATTTTGGGCTCCATGTCATTCTTCTGGTCCTTAATAGAGGTTGCCACCCCAATCCCTTTACCCAAGACAGTAGAGCTGGCTGCCTACCACTTCATCTTCCCCAACCTTGTCTCTACTCCTGAGCCCTTTCCCAGTCTTGGGTCACTAGTGGTACAGTTGAGCACCCTCCCTCTTGTGCCATAAGGCCAGCTGGTTGCTAAAGTAATGTTGCTTTCTCCATTTATTACACATAGAGACCAGGAAGTCATATTTTTACTGTCAGGGATTCCACCATGAACTCCCTGACCTCCACCCCAGAGAAGGAGACTAACTAGCTTAATCCTTGTCTTTCCTGTCCTTTTCCGTACGGGTTCAAACAGGCACTTGAACTGGAGTCTGTTGGGTTGCCGTAAGGCTGTTATCCCTGAATCAGCTGAGCTGGCATGCACAGACTTGTATCGTCTTCTCCCATGAACTGATCTGCCTGTAAACATTTTACTGCTAAGTAGAATTGGTGCTCAATGTAGCCTGTAGATTAAGGTGTGTGCACTCCAAAACCCATTTCGTTTGTCAGTAAATGCAGCCTTCTCCTGCTTCCCAACTGCCTTGGTGATTTGAAATATGCAGTGGCTCTATCAGATTATACAACTTAGTCGTATATGTCTAAATGGAAAATAATTCCGAATAAAAAGATAAAGAAGCCACTTGATCTGTTCATTCTCCATTTTTAGATTTTAATAGAGAACGGAATAAAATAAAGGTAGGACTTAATAGTATTTTAAAAGGATGTTCATTTTTTCCTCATCATTTTTACTAAGTGTACAGCAGAACCCCATCCTCCTGACCCAAGTCCAAAATGAGAGATTTTAAGTCTGTAAGCATCAGTATACTTCAATACCTCTGAGAGAAATTTGACTTAGATTGTTCATACTGGAACCACTTGTGAAACCGCTGAGAATGTCTATTCCAAAATTTTACAATTTAAATGGCAGCATTTGAGTAACATGAGTAAGTCTAAGTCAACAGCTCAGTAAGAGAAAAAATAATTCAGTAACTCATAAAGTGAGAGAATTACACCATTGTTGTCTTCCTAGTGAAGCTTTTCATCTGGTTATCAGCCACAGAGAAGGCAAGAGTCTTATGCCTTACTTGAGAGAAGAGACTTCTTTACTTGACAGTTTATTAAAGAAGTAATTTAAAATAGCACAGGTTAACAATTAAGTTGTGTACAATCGTAAATGTAAATTAAATAAAATATTACTACCGAAGGGAAGAGTAAATAAAGGATTAAGTATCAAAATCATCAGCTAAAATTTAAAATTGTTACATGATTATTTAAACTTGGACAGTAGTTCTTGTTCAAATTACAGTCAGAGTAAGACAGGGTGAAGGTATACCTGAGTGTGTGTTAAAAAATCTCCAACTCCTTATATTAGTAGAGGAAAAATGCACTTTTTAAAGCGTAATTAATTGTTTAGTCAGGTCTCACTGTCTGTGACGTCAAGAATTTTGTCATGCCAGGCCATGCCCGTCTGTCAACAGCTGCTTCAAGTCCTTGCGATTTCATATTCATTACTTCAGTAATCTTGTCTGTCTGTCTTAGCCTGTGCCACCCGTCTGCTTTTGACCTTTCTGAACATCAGTATTTTGTCTGTTTCCTGTCTTCTCATTATTTGTCCAAATTATTTCATTTTTTTTTTTGCTATCACTGTACCCCTTAGCTGACCATCAGCTGCCGTCTTGTTCTCCAGGTCTACTGGACTCTTCTGACTGTCCCTAGACTTATTCAGACCCATGCCACATGCCATTGAGGTAATGGAGGCATCCCAGTACACTTTCAGATTACTGCTGGGGTGTGTGTGTTCTACTTAAACTCTGTTCTTCCCATGTGCTGCGCTAGTGTCCCATGGGTGGAACATGTAGGTGGATCACTCTGAAGTGACTCTCAAGATGAGGCTGACATTGTCAAGCCATCCTGCCTACCCTCATAAGCACTTTGCAGTGGTTTTTCGCTAGCCTCTGCCAGCAGATCCAACTGCCATCTACGTCCCATGCAGTCTCTCCTCCAGTCCCAGGACAGACACTCCTATCCCTTGTGACAGTATTTTGGGTGTCTGAGCAACTAATTGAAATCTGGTTGCATGCATTATAGTCAGGGCTTTATCTCTACACCATGGTACTGGCTAGTATCTTGGTTTTAATTTTCCTCCAAAATAAAGCACCTAGGAACCAGCGAAACGAAGCCACCAACACAGCGTAGAAAGGAGCAAAAAAAAGTCCATTTTATTTAACGTTGCAAAAACACCACGTTTTCGTCCTAGTATATCCAGGACTTCATCAGAAATGAGTAGTACATTGTATTGCCTCCTTATGTACCTCCTTCCTAATTACCTAATTTACTTTTTATATTAATGTTGAGGGATGTATTGACCAGTATGGATTAAGATTGTATTTATTGAACCAATGTTCTAGAAATTTTAGTATGAGTGTTTTTTAAATTTTTGTCATTCACTTAATTACCATCATTAGGAGACTTTTTTTGCTCCTTTCTATGCTGTGTTGGTGGCTTCATTCTGCTGGTTCCTAGGTGCTTTATTTTGGATGTTTATTGGTTGTGTTTTAAGCACTATTCTCTTTTATTTCTTTGGTTTTGGTTTTATTTTTATTACAAGACCTTCTAGGTGGCAGTGGAGGATCAATGAGCCCATATGGGAAGAGGGTGAGGTGGAACTAGCCTTGTCCTGCTAAGATTCATTGGAGGGAAGGACAGCGACACAAATGTATAACCGGGGGGGGGGGTGAGCAGTAGGCATGCTAAGCAGTTACCTGATGGTAGCCTTTAGCACAGATGAAAAAAGTATGCACTGACATGGGTGGGGGGTACTGTCTTATTTCACGGTATTGTGGCTCTCTTATCCCCCTCAACATCTGGTGGGGTTAGGCCGTTAAAAATGCTCTCATTGCTATGTTGCTAGTGAGGGTACAAATGCACCCCCTCCAACAGTGAGAGGAATTCTTAGTGTGGGAGAATGGTTGGAAGTCATCTTGATAGGGGAAGGCTTTTTGGTCGACAGGACCAAGAACATAAGAAGCAGCAATAAAGTTTGCATGTCAATAATTACATTTTCTTTCTACTTGGAATCAACATGGCGGCTTCTGTTTCCAATGAATCTGAATGTCTTTTTCTTCTTTACATGCTGTACTGTTTTTCTGTTGTATTGGAAGATTCTCTTTCTTGAATGTTAAGACCATTTTATTCTGGCTAGGTAAAGTGTGTTTTAATTTTCTTTTGTCTTAATGCTTTCCTGTTAAAGCATCTTTAACCCACTCGCCCCCACCCAACATGGCTTTCGCCCCTCACACAGCACAAACACTGCACTTATTTCCATTATGGATACTGTACAGAGGTCCATCTTCTCAGGTAATATTACTCTGTACTACTACTAGACCTGTCGAAGTCTTTTGATACAGTATTGCACAATAAATTTCTACAACACCTTTCTAATATCGGCTGCACCTCGCCCACCACCAGTGGTTTAATAGCTACCTCACTAACTGGCAACAATGTGTAAAATACCCTATCGGAATACCAAACCAACCGAAATGGAGTACCACAAGGGTCCATACTTGGATCGTTACTCTCTAGCATATTTACCAACAACCTTCACAGTGCTTCTCTTAGCTCTGTTGTCCAATATGCAGATGATACCACCATCATCTCCTCCTCAAATAAACTACAACAGCTCCAACAAATAACCCAAGATACCTTCACCGCAGTCGAAGCCTGGTTTAACGAATCACAGCTATTCCTTAATGCCAAAAAAACAGCTTCTACTCTTCGCAGCAAAACCCCTCTCACCTGGCTCTCACTTTCATATTTTCTCCCAAAGCAGCACAGAAATTGAAATTGCATCCCGTGCTAAACTATTGGGTATTGCCATTGACAATAAACTTACATTTGAGCACCATACTGATAATGCCATTAAAAAACACTACAAATTAGGAGCCCTATACAGACACAAACATTTCATGGACAGCACCACCAAAAAAGCTCTCATTAACACTTATGCTCCCCTCCCTATTATATATGGTGCCTCCATTTTTACTAACTTGAACTCATCTGTACAAAATAAGCTCCAGTCCTGCTACCATAAAATCGCCAAATTTTCAGGCAGCTCATACCGCTCACATCACTGCCAAGCCTTAAAAGAATTAAACTGACTGCAGTTTCCACATCACCTTAACCTCATTCAGCTGTCCATAGCATGTAAAATTGTCTACAATCCAAATAACTGCCCTGCCCTTAAGAACATTTTAATACCCTATAAGTCCCCCTTTGCTCTGAAAATAAACAACTCGTAACTGTCCATATACCAAACAAAAGAGCCGGACACAGCCTTTACTCATACACTGTTGCTAAACTATGGTTCTCACTTCCAACCAGCATAAACAACCTTGGCTGCTTTAACAAATTTAAATTCACCCTAAAGAACTACCCACTAAATATTAAACTCTGCCCCTCCATCTATCCAAATAGATAAACATCCTACTCTCGATGAGCCTTCCTCTGGCTTACCCCAATCTTTACCCATCAAAACCAGTAGGAAACTCCTTTTGATCCGTTATTTTAAACAACTGTGTTCTTACTATAAATCTCACTAACCTTAACTATCATTCTAATCCCTTACCCCTTTAAAACTACCCCACTAGTGATTTTTCTTTCAACCTAACACTACCCTTCTAGCGATCTTTTCCTTTCTTAACTTTCAACCTTTTTCAATATTTACAAAAAGTGTGTGTGTGTGTGTGTGTGTGTGTAATATGTACGTGTGTATATACATATTTTGTAAATTAGTCTTGTTTTTCTCTCTGATATTGTAACTTCCCACAATTTATTAGTCTGCTTCTCATTTTGTTATATTGTACTGTAATTTCTGTAAATTCTTGTAAAGTACTGTGCAGTCATAATGTGTTTGTAGAGCTTTTCCTCCCGGGCCTCCACTGAAAGTGGGCTCTTGTTAGTCGGAATTTCCAGGTCAATAAATAAATGTTTTAAAGGGACCACTATGGGCAGAAACTGAAAAAAAATATTGTCATGAAGTTCTACAGTTTGTACCTTCTACCAGCACAATAACTGCTTATTTTATTTTTTTTCCCCTAAACCTGAATGCCTTCATGGATGCAGACATCCTGAAGTGATGTTATTTTCCTGGAAAGCTACTTTTTTTGCTCATAATACACTGTGATGGGCCAGTTGAGGATATTAATTTGCCCTAGTGCTGCCTGGCTGATCATGTTTCTGTTCAGTTAGAATGGAAATGGTGAGAAATGCTGAGAAATTTGAGAATCTCCCTTCAAAACGTCAGCAAGCCAGCTAAGAATGACAAGACATTTATTAGATGTACATGCTGCAATCTGTGAAAAGATCTTGTGGAAGTGAAGTTGTGCGTGTCTGTGTGGTATTGAAGATAGGCCTGACAATCTACTTCTGTTCCCTACTTGCCAAGTAAACTCTGGATGGAGACAGGTGTTCATGGGGTTGTAATAGGAGTTGCATCTTTTAAGCTGTGTGTATGTGTGTGTGTGTGTGTGTGTGTGTGTGTGTGTGTATATGTAAAAATATGTATCTGTATTTAAATACACACGCCCTTAAAATTACCACATTTCATGATGCCTTTTAGATGCTAGCAACCTGTGATTTTAAATCCAGTACCATGTTTTGAGTATTCTGGCAGTCCTTGAATAATAAAATGCTGTAATGTCTTTTGCTGATGAGCCATTAGTCTTAGCAGAAAATTAATTTTTAAATTTTAGGTTGCCTCTTGATGTGCACAGCACTTTCACACCTTTTTTGAGGTTAGTGCAGCTTGTTTTATGTGTGAATTAACAGATGGTGTATGCATTTTAATAGGGCTCTTCCTGCTAAGATTTCATTAGTAACCTTGGCTGCATGTGTGCATCTGTCATCCCATATGGTCTGATCAGTGAATGTGTGTTGCATCTCTTACCTGCTGCGTTATTTTGGGAAGAAAATTGGCAGTGAAATAGTGTTGTTATTGTAATTAAAAGTAGTGCTGCAGTGGTTTGACTGATCCATATTAAAAGAAAAACGTTTATTACTTCTGCATTCTGATCAACTGCAGCAAAATGATAGGATCGAGAAAGAGCTGGACTAAATTAATAGTGGCATGCAGCAGACTGACTCTCTGTAAGAATTAATGGTATTACTTTGTCAAGTACATGAGCTTTATGAGCTTCTTTGATAAGAGATGGAACTAGGTGGTACAGTTTTTTCTCTCTCTAATAATTGTCAGTGTAAATGTACAAATCCACTCTTAAAAGATCAAAAAAATTTGCTTACAACTATTTTAGATTTATATTAAAATGGTTATTATAAATTGTTCATCATACACCATATGGGAATGAAAGGACGACAAAGACACATTTTGCAGTTACACATCTCTGCTAATAGTGCAAGTGAACATCAAGGTGCGTCTTCAAACTGTAGCACATTTGTCACTTAAGTTGTTACTGCAAGGCAAGCTGTGCTAGGATGATGCAGTGCAATGTCCAAGTAACTTGTTAATGCTGCTTATACATTTTATAAGCAGCACTGCAGAGTATTGAGTTCCCTGTGATTCAGAGGAATGTTAGAATATTCTGGCTGTATTTGTGATTTTATGCACTAGTTGCACATTTCTTTTCACCAGTAA
Source organism: Protopterus annectens (assembly GCF_019279795.1). NCBI lineage: Eukaryota > Metazoa > Chordata > Ceratodontiformes > Protopteridae > Protopterus > Protopterus annectens. The sequence continues at coordinate 1,132,176,249 of NC_056744.1, read as the reverse complement.
ATCATTGTACTGCATGCATCTCTTTGAAAACCAGCTTTCTTTTATATTATTATTTTTAAAGATGAGTACCATGTAATAGTTGTAACACTGTTTTTGTTTACTTTTTGCGATATGCCTCTCTGCCATTGAGCCTCTAACAATCGGACCTGAACCATTCATTCCCTATTAATGGGCATCTGCCTATTCAACTAGGGTGAGGGCATCTGGGGGTGTGGGGAGACATTCAGGAAGCCATATGAGCTTCTTGCATCCTTGCCAGCAGAGGGCATGTTTACTTATTGGCCCTATCACTAACTCCTCCCCTCAACAGGGTTTGGTTTGTCCTGAAATCCCATTTGTAGGGCAACGCATTTCAGAACCAAGAGCTATGAGGCAACATGTGAAGCAGTTTGGTTCACTGCTGGGCCACTTTCTCTGCAGTTATGCCCTCCATCTGTGTGCAGTTTCACAAGGTGATCTAATTTCTTCTTACATACCCAAGACGTGGATAAAGTGGTGATCTTCACAAATGCCCATAAGCGTGGGAATGCATCCCAAGATGGACTGGTGTGTTGTCCAGGTGAAGCTTCTCTTGTACTTACTAACAACTTGGGGTTTGTGGCTGCCTTGCAACACTGAGTTGGGATAAGGCATAAAATTAAAGAATAAGGGAGTCTTTTTGTGACTTACTGCTGAAATGTTTGCTAGTAGAATTGTAAGAGGGAATCTCTGTGCACTAAAACTTTTTAAGACTTTTGCACACATACTGATGAATCCTTTGATAATGTCTGAGATGGCGTGGACATTATTTTGAGTAGGAGATCAAACAGTAGGTCATCTAGTAGGTGGGAAGAAATCCCCATGGACTGAGGGAGAGCATGAAAACCACAAACACTAAGTAGAGAGTGCATCATTTCAACTGCCATTTAACCTTTCTTGCCACACAAACCCCTCGGATCAATGACTGTATCTCCTTACACCCTAATATGTTTTAAACAATTTTTACATATTTATTGTTTTGTGCTTTCTATTTTGTGGGTTTTATTGTTTAATTTGTAGTGGATAGTTTGGTGACGTCACTTTAAAACTTAATTTATTTTGTTAATTGATTAGATGGGCTTTATAAGGCATGTATGTTATTCAAGCTTTGTGATTATGATGAAGCCCATTTACAACATGATGAAAGTGCTTAGTCACTGTAATTTTATATTGTAATAAAGTTTTATGGGGATGTCCTTCAGACTGGTGCAATACTTTTTTGATTCAAGGTTGTTTTTGTTAGTATTGCTACATTTACTTGGGATTACAGTTAAGGTAAGGCGTAGCCATGTAATGAATGATGTAGCTGTTTGCCTTTGTGGAGGCTGTGGTACATCATATGTGTGAAGACCTTTTTGTTATCAGAGAAATAATCCGCTTTCAGCAGGAACTTGATTTGCACTAGCGAGGATGTATTGGGGACCTAGAAGGGAAAAAATAACAAAAGAAAGATTTCTGTAGAAATTTATGAAAACATTTGGTATGGAGGTTCTGTTGTAGGAACTCTTGTCAATTTACGTATTTATTCTTCAATGTACAATAAATGACTGGATAGAATTTATATTTCAGAAGACCATCCACATTTAACTGAAAATTTTCACACACATCCAGTAACTTTCAGATAATGCACTGATAAAATGCAGGGTAATGGAGTTAAAATGAGACATTTAACACTCGTACCCACCTTAACAATTTAAGGAATGGGTAGTGAAAATTGTTTGAGCATTATTAGGAAAGATAGAAATTTCTTCAGAAAGGATAGCTAATGAGTGAGAAAATGAAAACAGCTTAAAATAGGGTAGGCATAAAAGCGAAATAAATCTAGTTAAGAAGTACTAGGAATTATTTAGAGGGGTGACAAACCTTAAAGGATTGCAGGATGAGGGGGCGTCTCACAACAAGAGGAAGAGCAACTGCAGGGTGCTAAAGAGAAAATAAGGAATTATTATTCAGATAATATGCATGTATTTATAAAGATTACTGGTAAGCAACTAATTTTTGATGGTAACTCCAGAGCTTAAAAACATTTAGGACATCAATTTAGGCGACAAAGTAGAAAGGGTTGTTGCCAAACTTAGAGCGCCTATGAAAAGAAAAGTAACCGGCGATCATATAGAGGTATTTTGGAAATTTTATGAAAATTGATGGAAACTGGAGGAATGTGGAGACCAAGAAACAGCCCAAATGGAAATATTTATGGAAGACTTAATTATGCCAAGTTTAGAGGAATATGAGGCTCAACAACTAATAGGATAGGAGTAGATGAGAAAAGAAATGGTGACGTGTAATCAGTTTGCAAGGAAATCTCCAGGATCAAATGGTATTCCTGTGGAAGTCTAGAAGTTAGGAGGGAAGAAAGTGATAAAAAATCTGGAAGATTTTGTATAATAGTATTTTAAAAGGAGAGAAGAAGCACCAGCATCGTGTAAGAAAGCTGTGGTGGCTGTATTGCCCAAAAAGGTAAAAACCCATCAGACTCCGCCATACTTAGTCCCACTTCAATTTTAAACCATGACTTTAAAGTGTTTATGTCTGTACAAGTGAAAAGAGTGGCAGAAGTGTTGCCAGAATTGTTAGATATGGATCACTGTGGTTTTGTTGAAGGGAGGCAAGCATTTGACAGTGTTAGTAGAACAATGATGATCAATAGAGGTTATGCAGAACGTAAGAAAATACTGCTTTTGTTGGTGGATCTTGATGCAGAGAAAGCATTCAACAGGGTAAGCTGAGATTGAGTGGGGCAATGGAAGCATTTCCAGTACCTAATAAAGTAATAATGTTTATTAGGAGGATATATGAAGGATAAAAGGCAAGAATTAAAATAGGAGGATTCTTCTCAGAGAAGTTGTGTTTGAACGGAGGAACCAGACAGGGTGTCATCTTTACCTTTCTTATTTGCTTTATTGTTAGAGACATTGGTAAGTAAGGTAAAGGGACTCCAAATTTCAAGGATACAGAACAGATAGAAGTCAAGATAACTTGGCTTCATTCGCAGATGATGGTGGTTTGTATTTGATGAATCCAGAAAAGAACATCTCCGTGTTGTGGAATATTTGAAACAGTTTCAAGTCTTTTCAGGATTTAAACTTAATGAAGATAAAACAAGGGCTATAGTCATAAGTTATGTACCCACTCATGACTTGGTTCAGCTATACTTATACTTATGGGGCATGATAAAATGAAGTACTTATCGATTAAAAAGGCTTCTGTTATGGTAACTAAGGCTATGTGGGAGAAAATTAAACAAAAGGTGATACAAAAACTGAGAAACTGAAAGCTCTTGTTTATGGCTATGCAAGATTATTTTTAAGAGTATTTTGTTTATGTAAGATGCAAGCGGTGAAAATGTTTATTCTGTTTAGTTTTATATGCAAGTCGTAACATATTTTTATCAACCAGAGGAAATGTGGACAATTAATTAATGGAATTGAAGGAATTTATCTGGGAGGTAAGGAGGGCAAGAGTTAAGTGGGATAAGTTGATCATCCCAATAGAAGAAGGAGGTGTAGGAATACCTGATTTGAAGGAAAGTTTTAGAGCTACTTAAAGCTGCTATACATAACACAATCAGAAGGTTATAATTCAAAAGTGGAAAGGGGTGGTGATGAAGCAGTGGGGATAGTTCGAGGAAATAAGGAGAAAGTAGGGTTTTGGATGCAGATACTTAAGGGAAGAGTAATCCCCACCATACAGAATATTTCCAATGTCTGTTCCATCTGACTTCCACCTGTGCGTCTTCAGATCCGAGACAGGCCAATGCCAAAGTCTTTTACCCGCTTGGCTCTGCCTTGCTTCCACAACACTCACTCCTCGTCTCAATCCTCAGGTCTAGTTTGCCACCATTCCAGTCAGCAGCTTGATCTTAGCTCTGCTTGGTGTATACTTTGTGGTAACTTGATATAGCACTTTTATTTGGTCAAAAATTTGTTTACCATACCCTATATTTTAGTTAGGTTAGTTATTTGCGTACAATTAAGTAGGTAGATTTGTTAGTGTTTTTAACTGTACTTGTTGTCCTTTAGGTCTTCCTGCCCCAGTGAGTTTGGTTTACTTCTCCTCTTAGATTTACCTAGTATGTTGGTCCTTTTTTATTGTAGTTCTTGTAGTTTAGGACTCATTAGGTGTGGTTTAGGACTCATTAGGTGTGGTTACCCTTCCTTTGGCCTCTTCTGAAGTAGCCACCTTGGGTACTGGATCCCATTCTGGGTCTCCAGTGGGTTTGGATAACCCCAACCTTCAGTCCCTAAGTTAACTGCATGGTTCCTCCAGTTTCCTTGATGGCCAGAAATCCCAAACTTTCCCAGGCTATAGTGCACATCTCGTCTTCCATCTAGTGCACATTTTGCCTTTATCTGAAAAGCAGTCTACCAGAAAAAGTGTTTCAATAAATGGAGATGTTTTGTCCTTTGGGTGGAATCTCAGGGACTCAACATTTTTTCCACTCCTTTGGAATCTGTTTTGGATTTTCTCACTGAGTTGTTTCAATCAAGATCCAGTTTTTCTTCGATGAAAGATGCAGATAGCAGCTATCACTAATTTGCATGTTGACAGAGGTAATGTGCCTCTGTCTTCCCTGAAGATTTCCAAGGCATTCCTAAAGGGCATTTTTTGCTACGTCCCCCAGTTCAGGATATGCCTTTTCTGTTGCAAGTCCTTGCAGGCCCTCCATTTGAACCTTCAGATACTTGCGACTTGAAGCTGTTTTTTTGTTCTTGGTAGCGGTTACTTCTGCTAGGAGGGTTTAGGAGTTGCAAGCTCTTGATTCTTCACCGCCCTAGTTGGTGTTCCGTAAAAGACAGGGTCTCTCTTCGTATGAATCTTTCTTTTCTGCCAGAGATAGTGTCTGAGAATAACCTTAACAGTTCTATTCATATCCCTGTTTTTTACTCAGTTTCTCTAATAAAGGAGGAACCTTTGCATTGTTTGAGTTTACTTAGACATTTGCTCCCTAACCCTTCTTTGTGCTGAATTATCCCATTCATTCAGAGGGATACAAGAGCTGGGCATTCTAAGTATAGACAAGAGCGTTGTGACTCATTTGCTCCTGCCAAGGAATTACACACACACACCCCCCCCAGCAGTTCCACCAAGCTGTGTATTCTGTATCTCCCCATGCTAGTTGTGCATTTGCACACTGCTTTTCTGGTCTGCTACAAGGTGTGCTTGCAGTATTGAAAGTTCTGGCTTGGCAGGCTCAAACTCGACTTGGTGTCACTCATTTGGTGAGCCAAAGTAATTTCCCTCCCCAGATGTGCAATCCCATTTTCCCTAACCAACTCCTAATGGTTTGGTATCATGTTGAATTTGTCACAAGGCACTAGTATTGCAGATTTTACATACTCTCCACAGGCCACAAAAGGTTTGATCAAATGGTAGGAGCCAAACACGGTCGTTGATCAACTTACTGAAATCCCTTTTCAATAACTACAAGTACGGGATGTGCTCTAGAATAAGGAAGGCCTCTGGCTTGGGCATTTTTTTGTTCAGATTCATATATAAGCTGCATTAGGACTTGCTGTTTTGGTATATCCAGAAGTTTGACTGGGCCAGAAAAGCCATTATGTGAGTAGCAAGTGTTTCTGCCAGTATGTGGAAGCCCTAAAGAGAGAGAGAGAGAAGGCCATTCCTAATGAAACAAGCTGGCTTGTCTGCTATCACCTCCCATGGCAAGACAGTATATTTACACTTAGTCACTGATTCTTCTAGCAGATGGCTTTTTATCGATTTTAAATTGCAGTTCATTTTACTGCACCTAGTTGTAACATGCAAGCTGGCAGTACACTTTTTTTCCCCCAGTTGTTCCCACTGCAACGCAACTTTGGGATTGGCATAAATAATTTAAAGGTGTATGGGGGCTCAGGGGGCTTTCCCCCGCATAAAAGATTGTTATGATTTTCTAATTATAATTTTGAAAATTCAGAATTTGGAAAAGTGCCGCTAGAGCGAACAATCTGCTGTCATATGCTAGAGTTCCTTGGAAGTGACATTTAACAAGACAACTTTAAAAGGTATTTTATTGTTGAACTGCAGACCATCATTCTCATAGATTGCAAGATGCTGCTCCATTTTAATTTTTTGCTTTTTAAAGGAAATTCAGTTTTGAACTATTAAGAGCAATTTCATGTAGCCAAACTGTATTGCAACCCATGCACACACTGAAAAAACCTAATGTAAATCTGCTTCTTTATAAAATTGTATAGATAACTGAATATGAACTTTCTAAAATTTTGCAACTATGTAAACATAGCAGTGCGTCATATCTGAAATATACCTCTTAAGTTTGCTTGCAGTTTATTGCTTATTAGCTCAGGTCGCTGCTGAAAAGGGTCTTTGGCCCAATTAATTTACCAAATAGTAAGTAAATGTACAGGGCTGTCTTTTTCTTGCATCAGGCGTGCATGGAGAACTTGACAGTGTCTTTCCGCTTCTCTACTAGGTTTGAGCATGTAAAATCATTCACTGCCATGTTGACATCTACGTAGTCCTGTAAATATTTGGGGGAGTGGAAAGACCTGAGTGGTCCTTGCCATATTCTGTATCTTGATGCCTGAGAGGCATTTGCTTCACATTCCTTGTTCAGCATGGTAATAGGAGTGTTTCTGACTTATAACGGTTACATTCATTGAGTGGCTACGCAAGCACTTGGGTATAGGCTTGCAGCTGTGGTGACTGTTGCTGTGGGTAGATATAGAGGGTGTAGGTGAGTGTGTTCCTACTTTGCTGAGGTTTGTTGCTTTCTTGGAGACTTTGATTTCCTTAGAGATCTGTTTACAGTATGAGTGGATTTAGTGTTTTTGCTATGAAGTGACAGTGCACTGTTTATAGATGTGTATTTAATGAGGGGTTTGCCTTCAGCTTGAGTAAGCATTTACATGAATATTTTTTTTTTCTGCAATAGGTAAAACCAAGATGTGGTCAGAAAATACGAGGCCCGTTCCTCAGTGTCCATTGTGCTGACAGAGCAGCCACAGAAGGATTTGGTGTTTTTTTTAAACAACAGTATTACATTATCACTTAAGACCTAGACAAACATACAAAGAACACGCCATGTTAATATTTTTCCATTTATATATATTGTGTACATTATACATCAAATAAGTTTTATTTAAATTCAGTCTGGCATTACATAAATTGCCTTCCCATAAATATCACTTCTCCTTCCCCTTCTGAACATTATTCTGCATATATTACCATAATTTCCATTTGTCTATGTAGTTTTCTTTCCTTTTTCTAAAGATCCTTCTTCCAGTTCTTTTCTCTCTCTCATAATATTCATACTTCAAATGCCATTGGGTTTAGACTTTGATTTCCATTTTCTAGTAATTCTTTTTTGGGAGTCAACATAATTAAACTTAAGGCCTTACTATGTCTTGGCAATTCATTACTCGTGTTCCATTTAAAAATAAAATCATGTACTTAGTTACAGCCACTTTCTCACTCAGTGTGTCCGACAGAGTATTATTTAGGGAATTTTTAAAATCTACCTATTCATTGCACTCTCAAAACGCATTCCCAGTTGTCCTCCAGAAGAAAAATTCTTTGAAGTCTGCTTGGGGTATAAAAGTATGTATGCATATACTTTCAAGCAAAGATACTAAACCTTCTGGACTTTATAACAAACTTGGGAGTCGTACTTAAATCTTTCAGATAGTCTCCTGTAAATTGCTTTTTATTTTCCTTTGCCCCAATCTTTTCTAACCTCCTCTGATTGTTATAGTTATCGTGCAGTATTTTATATGCTTTACCAAGTATCCTTTTTTAATGGCAACTTTTGTTCAAGATTCCTGTAGAAATCCCTATGCTGTTCCTTCCTCGTTGGATGTTTTTTCCAATGTTTTTAAAGGGTCCACCCTCCCCCCCCAAAAAACCTGATGGATTTTATAGGGTGCCTGATGACTGCTTCTGTGCAGATATCTTTCTGCTGATTGGTTTTGTAGCTTCTGATTTGTCAGTTGATTCTGTCTCCCAAGTTACTGCCTAGTGATAAAGATAAAAACCCTGGAAAAGGGTAGGCAAGAAGGTTTACACCTTTGCTGTCTTGGTTTTAGAGCTGTTCATTATCAGACTATGTCCAGGTATTTGTTGGTCTATCCCTGGCTTGTCAGATTATTTCTGATCTTCCAGACCCGAGGGTTTTTTGCCTTTCCTGGTTAGGGACTTACTCCCAGGTGGTCGTCATTCCATCAAATTTAGTTATGATGCAGCAGATACTTGTTCTAGAGCTGCTGCTTTTGGGTCACTGAGGTATTCTTTGCTTTAGCTTCAATCTTTGCCTGGTGATATTAAGGCTAATGATGGATGCTTTCTTTATAATTTGTTTGGTGAAGCTGATGGATATGTTTAATTTTAGGATAAGTTCAAGGCTTTACAGGAACTTAAATATGTGATGTTCTTCATCTCACATTGCTGCAGTCCTTACAAAGGGTAGTCCGCTGTCCTCGGTCCCCGAATACCAAAGTATTAGGCTGGCGCGGTCAAGGCGCTTAAACTGACATCAGGGGCGCAGGGTACAAACATGACCGGCGCATTTTCCCCAGTCTTTTGCCGCATGGTCCGATGCAGAAGCAGCGTTAAGTGCCGGGCTTCTGAAATTTTTAATTGGGGTTTCAGACCGAATCAAGTTGGCTAAGTACCCGTTGGGGAATATTTTTTTTTCTTGCCTCAGTATTTTCCCGGGTGTCAGAAAAAATGAATAACTGTATTTCTTGTGGGAAACAGATACCGGGATTATCATTCTTTGTGTATTCCTTGTTTGGGGCCTGAGCACGGCGTTGTTGGGTGTCGCTTTTTTGCTAGGTTCAATAAACGCACTATTAAACGAAGGTTAGATTGTGCCAGGTGGTCTTTGGGGCGGTGCAATTATAATATGCCGCACTCCGGCCCGCTTCTCAAAAAAGGGAAAAACAAAGCAGTTAAACCCAGGCAAGATGAGTCGTTCGGACCCCGGGTTTTTTAGAGGCTTCAGTGGAACCGGTGGTTCCGGGGACCCCTGGAGTCTCAGGGGAGACTTTGATTTTGCAGGAGTGGCCTCTCAAAGGGAGGTCAGGGAAGGGGCTTCTCAGGTTACTGTACTCCCTCCCTTCCTAGGGTGGTTAGGCCTTTTCCTTCTGTTTCCAAGGCTTCTCCCAGAGGCAGGCCAGGTTTAGCTTCTGTTGGTGTCCTCCTAGTTCAGCAGGGTCTGTGCCCAAAAAGCAACAAAATGGCAGAAGATTTGATTCTCTGATTAGAGGTTCTTGCCCCTCCTGATAAGAGGCCTAGGGTGGAGCCAGAGTTGGGAAATTTTGGGAGGCTTGGGTGTTTCAGAGTCTTTGAAGACTTGCAGGAGTACTCTCCTTTTTTTTCTGATGCAGATGATTCCCTCCTTCTGCTTCTCCTCCAGAGGATTTTTCTTTTCAGAGACTCTTCATTCCATGAGGGAACATTTTAAGTGGGAAGGTCAGGACTTCTCTGATTCAGGGAAAAAGGGTTAGGGAATTTTGCTTTACCCCAGCATAGGCCTTTGGCTATACCCCTGTTCTGGATGTTGTGGAAGATGTGTTTGCAGAGGCTTCCCTTAATCCTGATTCTCTGCCCCCTGCTCCTGTTAAACCGGATAGGTATTACAGGGTGCCTGAGGCTCATAAATATCTTTATAAGAGTCCTAGGGGACCCAGAAACTTTAGTCAGGGACCTAAGGGTGTCAAGGCCCCTGTTGTAAAAATCCGGTTCCTTTAGATAAAGAGGCCAGAGCTTTGGATAGATGGGGAAAAAGGTCTATACTCTTCCACCTTAGCTATGAGGGCTTTGAATTGCCAGTTTCATATGTTGAAATATCAAAACTTTCTTCTTTCTCAATTGAAGTCTAAGGTGGATGCTCCGGAAGGCATTGAGTGTAAAGAATTCAAGATTTGGTGCATGTCTCTGAACAGGTGGGTAAGCATTCTTTACATGTGGTTTTGATGCTGTCAGGCCTCCTAGGGTGGCTGCCACTGGTTCTTGAGGCAGCCTGGCTGAGGATCAGAATTTATCTGACCATGTTAAGACAAGGATTTTGGATGCTCCTTTCAGTCTGATGTGTTGTTTGGTTCACCTGTGAGTCAGTCTTGAAGAAAATGGAAGACAAGGCTAAGTCTATGCAGACTGTTAAAGATTTTTGCAAGTTCAGCCTCCAAATTTAGTAGGAATTGGCCTGCTAAGGGGTGGCGTATCCTTCTTATGATTCTCAGTCTAGGGGTAGATCTAGCGTGGTAGGGGGGAGAGCTCAGGTTCTTTCAGGCCTAGAACAGGGGGTTCACCTGCACAATCTTTGAGGGCAGGGGCCAGTCCTTTCGAAACAGGCCCAATGACCTACTTTTCAGCTGCCAGATCCTTCTTGCCTGGCAGCACCTTTGGGAGGAAGGTTGGCACTCTTCAAGGAAAATTGGAGTTATTACCCAAGACAATGGGTATTGGATATCATACACCAGGGGTTTCAAGTTTTATTTCCATACCTTGCCTCCTTTCAAAGGCATGCCGACGTTCCTCCTCAGCAAAGACTAGAGGCTCACAAACAAATTTCTACTACTTCAAAAATACAACGGGCCCCCTGCCAGAAGTGGGCCTAGGATTTTATTCTCCCCGTTCCCAGTACCAAAGAAAGGGGAAAACGTGGAGACCAATTTTGGAATTTTTTTATCTAATTCCCTTTAAAAACAAAATTTTTTCTGGGGGAAAAAATTTCCCCAAGGGGTTTTTTTTTTTTTTTTTTTTTTTTTTTTTTTTTTTTTTTTTTTTTTTTTTTTTTTTTTTTTTTTTTTTTTTTTTTTTTTTTTTTTTTTTCCCCCCCCCCCCCCCCCCCCCCCCCCCCCCCCCCCCCCCCCCCCCCACCCCCCCCCCCCCCCCCCCCCCCCAAAAAAATTGGGGTTTGGACCGGGTTTAACCAAAGCTTTTTACCTTTCCCCCGCCTTTTTGGGCCAAAAAAGGAATTTACCCCGGGGGTTTTGGGGGGTTTTGGGGCCCCCCTTGGGGGGTCTCAAAAAAAAAAGGAAGGGGGCCCCCCTTTTCCTTTTTCCAATTTTTTTCCTTTTTTTTCCCCGGGTTTATCTATCCTCAACACTATCTGGACATTCCCAAGTTCAAAATGTTGACGTTCACAGCTTTTACCTCTGCTGGGCAAAGATCACTGGATGGTGACTCTGGATCTCAAGGAGGCTTACCTTCATGTTTCTATCAGGCCCAGTTGCAGGAAGTATCTGCGTTTTGCTGGGACTTCCATTATCAGTTCTCTGCATTGCCCTTTGGCTTATCTACTGCCCAGAGTGTTCACAAGGTTCTGGCTCCAGTGATAGCTTTCTTCAGGCTAAGAGGAATACAAATCTATCCTTTTTTGGACGATTGCCTGATTCTGGCTCAAGGAAAGGACGAACTTCTTCATCATTTACAGTATGTGATAGCAGTGCTAAGATGCCTGGGGTATTCTGTGAGCGAAATAAAGTCCAGTCTAGTACCCTCTCAGCGCATGTGCTTTCAGGGTGTGAGACTGAATAGAGCATTCCTGATGGGCTTTTTGACCGCGGACAAAGAAAAGAATCTTTCTCTTTACTTCCATCAATTGTCCCATCAGTCCAGGCTGACTGCAAGGACAGTCCTTCAAGCCTTGGGGTTCATGGCATCTTGTATCCTGGTGCTTCCCAATGCCAAACTGCATATGAGGAAGCTACAATGGTATCTCAAAATGTATGGACACAGCACTGCCAAGATTTGGACACTGTCATTCAGATAATACCTTGCATTCAAAAGGAATTTTTGTGGTGGGCTCAGGAATGTCACCTAAACAAGGGACTCCTTGTGACTCGCCCGGAGGCGAGTCAGATTTTAACGACAGATGCCTCAGACAAAGCTTGGGGAGCTCATCTAAATGGAAAATGGATACAAGACACGTGGCCTGCCAGACTTCAACATCTACATATCAACTTGAAGGAGATGTTAGCAGTCCAATTTGCATTGATAGCTTTCAAGGATTTACTTCTTCCAGGGCAGGTGTTGATTCAAACAGACAACACAACTGTCATGTGGTACATCAACAAGCAAGGGGGAACACATTCTTATCCTCTATGCAGACAAGCAATGATTTTGTGGGAGACTGCTCTCAGTTTACAGCTAAATCTTCAGGCAAGGTTTCTGCCAGGAGCACAGAACTCCTTAGCAGATGTGTTGAGCAGACAAATTATGGATCCCCACGAGTGGAAATTGGATCCTCATGTATTTCAGAAATTGACAGTGTTATGGGGAACTCCAGACATAGATCTGTTCGCTTCTCCACTAAATTACCAGCTGCCAAAGTTTTGCACAAAAGGTTTCATCCCACAGCTTGGAAAGTGGATGCTCTTTCATACAATTGGAGCAATCTTCATGTGTATGCCTTTCCACCTCTGCCTCTCCTCCCAAAGGTACTCTGAAGGTCAGACAGGACTAGCCAAACATGATTTTAATAGCTCCAGATTGGCCTCGACAGCACTGGTACCCATTACTGAGTACTCTCGTACCGGAGCCTCCATGGCCTTTGCCTTGATTCCACACCTGCTGTCTCAGGAGAACAGTCATTTACTCAATGTCAAACTTCATTCTCTACATCTAACAGCCTGGCATATTCTGTTTTAAACCCTGGAGGGTCTCAGCTTCCACAACAAGTTTTGAATGTTATTTTGGAGGCCAGAAGGGCTAGTACAAGGAAAGTTGCAGATAAATGGAGAGATTTTTTTTTGGAGTACGCAAAGGATTTTGATGTTTCTAAACCTAATTTAAGTGTGGCTTCAATACTTACTGAGTTATTGGACAAAGGTTTGTCCTTCTCCTCTATAAAGGTTCATGCTGCAGCAATCTCTGCTCACTATGACTGTGACCCACCATTATTTTCTGATCCTTTGTTTAAGCAATTCCTTAGAGGGCAAAGAATATAAGACCCCCGTAGAGCTCCTACTCCTGCTTGGGATCTCAATTTTGTGTTGGAGAAACTCACTCTACAACCTTTTGAGCCTGCAGCTACTGCAGAGTTGAAATATTTATCATGGAAGACTGCTTTTTGTTGGCCATTACCTCTGCAGAAGGGTTTCTGAATTACAGGCCCTTATGGCAGTTGAGCCTTTCTTAATTTTCCAAAGGATAGGGTTCTTAGTAATAAGTATGAAACTCTAATGCCTGGCATTACTGACTTTCTGGTAAATTACTGATTACCTACAGTCCGTCAACCTTTTCGTGACGGAGCAAAAATATGAGGCAAAGTCTGGGACAGATGAGAGCAGTTATTTCCAATCTATGCAGTCTTTCTTCACCTTGAGCTCTTTCTTGAAGATCTGTGTGAGAAGGTGCAAGGATTATCTAAATGTTCTCACTTTCTAGCTACATTACACATTTTGTTTTTCAGATAATGAAAATTATGTAAAAAATGATTTTCGTGTTTTACTGGCATGGGGTGTTGCGTTTTGGAACATGTATCATTTTAACAAGGACAGCAGTTCTGGTATGCAAAGGCCACTGTGTAACCTGGTTGACCTGAGCTGTCTTTAAGAACACTTTTTTTTGATGATTGAGTATTGATTCAAGTAAGAGGATATGTGAAATATTGTATTTTCTGTTGCGTATAATTGGATTCTTTCTGGAGTTTTTAATCTGTTGAACACACAACAGTTTAAGTTGTTCCATTTCACTGTTGCAGTATTCTTTACATTAGGGATTCCCTGCCAATGGTGGCCTGACATCTGGCTAGTATACCAAAGCCTTTAGGTTGCTTTAAGGTACGCCATACGCCACTTATATGCTCCTTATGTAGCATAGGGCATAAAGGTGATGTCTGGATGTACCATCCCCAGAACTTCTTTGCCGCCAGTCTGAACACCATTGCTTGATCGTCAGTCTGAATGCCCGTTCCATTGCTGGGTTCATCAAGCTGTTACAGATAAGTGCCCTACTTTGGTTCTTTTTTGTAGCTTGTGGGGTTTCATGTCATTCCAAGAAGGGTAAATTCCAGTGTGAGAGACAGATTCCCCATAAAGACTGCCACGACCAGTGTCTTTTTTGCTTAGGTGCCTCTCACGATCATGCGTCCTGTTCCATTTGTCAGGCTTTTGTACTTAAAACCCTTCTTGGTAAATTTATATTCTCTGGTGCTTTACCTTGAAAATCAGCATCTTAAGCTGCGTGTGAAAGATACTATAAGAGGGTACTTCCCGTTCCAAGGGACAACCATCAATGAAGAAAAGCAAAAAGCCTATCCCAGATTCTTCTGCTGTTCAGCCTCTGCTGGATGTCTCTCCAGAGGCGAGTGAATGCCTGGAGTTTCGCCTGGCTTTGTCATTGGATTCTGCTGCTAGACCAGGTTGGATGCCGACGGGGATCCAACTTTTCAGCACATTCGAGGAGGCTTTGCAGACATCTGTTTCGGATGAGGGGGAACTGTGGCTGAATTATTTCTGAGGGGCCTAGGGGTGTTCCTCAAATATTAGTCAGAGAAGTCATCCCTACTACTGTCATTGAATGCCATCTTGGGTCAGAGCCTTCCAAATTTTATAAGCCAGTCATCCCATTGAAGAAAAAGCAGAACTGTAGGTTCATAGAGGAGTACTAGGCTGACTGCCCTTGTGGGCCATTTTAAGCGTAGCCAATTAACCCATGTGCGAATCAAACTCTGCACCTTGTGTCTGTAAGGCAAATATCTTAACCATTATGCCAACCTCCTGCTCCTAAGGTCCACAGAGTGAATGGCAGGCCTTCACGCAGGATTTGTTTAGGGCTTTGATGGCATTGAAGCTTCCTTTTGGAGTTTCTGTTCCAGCCCTCTTTTGGTCCTCTACTCCCCTAAAAAGTCCCAGGGAACAACATTCGTCTGAGGAGGAGCTGGATTTGGATGAGGAATCCCTTTCTTACTGTTCTCATATTATGTCTCTTTTGGACTGAAAAGGAATCTGCCAGTCATCATGCTCCCTTTGAAGATATTTCTTTTGGGGGGGACAGTCTCCCGGATGATGGAGTTTTTTAAATGGGATCGTGCTTAGGTCTCTGAGGTATATAAAAAATACTATGAGTAGCTGCAGATGGATTCTGTTAAACCTTTTGCTGTTCCTTCCTCGTTAGATGTTTTTTTCCAATGCTTCTAAGGGTCCAGCTCTCAGCCCCCTGCTCCCAAGAAACCTGATGGATTTTATAGGGTGCCTGATGACTGCTTCTGTGCAGATATCTTTCTGCTGACCCCTTGGTGGTATCTGTAGCTTCTGATGAGCTCTGTCAGTTGATTCTGTCTCCCAAGTTACTGCCTAGTGATAAAGATAGCAGAACCATGGAAAGGCTAGGCAAGAAGGTTTACACCTTTGCTGTCCTGGTTTTAGAGCTGTTCATTATCAGACTTGTATGTCCAGGTATTTGTTGGCTCTCGTATCCCTGGCTTGTCAGGTTATTTCTGATCTTCCAGACTCGGAGGGTAAAATTTCTGCTCTTTCCTGGTTAGGGACTTACTCCCAGGTGGCTCGTCATTCCATCAAATTTAGTTATGATGCAGCAGATACTTGTTCTAGAGCTGCTGCTTTTGGGTCACTGAGGTATTCTTTGCTTTAGCTTCAATCTTTGCCTGGTGATATTAAGGCTAAGTCGATGGATGCTTCTCTTGATAATACTTGTTTGGTGAAGCTGATGCGGATATGTTTAAGTCCCTTCAGGATAAGTTCAAGGCTTTACAGGAACTTAAATATGTGATGTTCTTCATCTCACATTGCTGCAGTCCTTACATATGGGTAGTCCGCTGTCCTCGGTCGGCCCGAATACCAAAGTATTAGGCTGACGTCGGTCAAGGCGCTTAAAACTGACATCAGGACGTCAGGGTACAAAAGCGCATGACCGACGTCATTTCCTCAGTCTTTTTTGCCGCATGGTCCGATGTAGAAGCAGCGTTGCAAGTGCCGTTCGGCGTTCTGAAATTTTTCGAATTCGGAGTTTCAGACCGAATCCAAGTTGGCTAAGTACCCCGTTGGGGATTATTTTGTTTTTTCTTGCCTCAGTATTTTACGGATGTCAGAAAAAAGTGAATAACTGTATTTCTTGTGGGAAACAGATACCGCATAGGGATTATCATTCTTTGTGTATTCCTTGTTTGGGGCCTGAGCACGACGTTGTTGGGTGTCGCTTTTGTGCTAGGTTCAATAAAGCACTATTAGCGAAGGTTAGATTGTGCTAGGCTGGTCTTTGGGAAGCGGTGCAATTATAATATGCCGTCGGATTCTCCGGCCGCTTCTGCAAAGAAGCTCAAAGACAAAGCAGTTAAACCCAGGCAAGATGAGTCGTCCGTTCGGACGCCCGGTTCTTTAGAGGCTTCAGTGGAACCGGTGGTTCCGACGGAGACTTCTCTGGAGTCTCAGGGGGAGACTTTGATTTTGCAGGAAGTAGTCTCTCAGGAGGCAGGTCAGGCCGAAGGGGCTTCTCAAGTTACTGTACTCCCCTCCCTTCCTAGGGTGGTTAGGCCTTCTCCTTCGGTTTCCAAGGCTTCTCCCAGAGGCAGGCCAGTTTTAGCTCCTGTTGGGGTCTCTCCTAGTTCAGCAGGGTCTGTGCCTAAGAAGCATATGCTTAAAATGGCAGAAGATTTGATTTCTCTGATTAGAGGTTCTATGCCCCCTCCTGATAAGAGGCCTAGGGTGGAACCAGAGTTGGGAAGTTTTGAACAGGCTTGGATGTTTCAGAGTCTTGACTGAAGACTTGCAGGAGTACTCTCCTTATTCTGATTCTGATGCAGATGATTCCACTCCTTCTGCTTCTCCTCCAGAGGATTTTTCTTTTTCAGAGACTCTTCATTCTATGAGGGAACATTTTAAGTGGGAGGTCAGGACTTCTCTGATTCTAGGAAAAGGCTTAGGGAGTTTTTGCTGTTACCCCAGCATAGGCCTTTGGCTATACCCCCTGTTCTGGATGTTGTGGAAGATGTGTTTGCAGAGGCTTCCCTTAATCCTGATTCTCTGCCGCCTGCTCCTGTTAAGCCGGATAGGTATTACAGGGTGCCTGAGGCTCACAAATATCTTTATAAGAGTCCTAGGGCGGACCCAGAAACTATTAGTCAAGGACCTAAGGGTGTCAAGGCCTCTATTGTAAAAAATCCGGTTCCTTTAGATAAAGAAGCCAGAGCTTTGGATAGATGGGGAAAAAAGGTCTATACATCTTCTACCTTAGCTATGAGGGCTTTGAATTGCCAGTTTCATATGTTGAAATATCAAAACTTTCTTCTTTCTCAGTTGAAGTCTAAGGTGGATGCTCTGGCGGAAGGCATTGAGTGTAAAGAATTGCAAGATTTGGTGCATGTCTCTGGACAGGTGGGTAAGCATTCTTTACAGTGTGGTTTTGATGCTGTGCAGGCCTCGTCTAGGGTGGCTGCCACTGGCTCAGTTCTTGCCAGGCATGCCTGGTTGAAGGATCAGAATTTATCTGACCATGTTAAGACAAGGATTTTGGATGCTCCTTTGCAGTCTGATGTGTTGTTTGGTTCACCTGTGAGTCAGTCTTGAAGAAAATGGAAGACAAGGCTAAGTCTATGCAGACTGTTAAAGATTTTTGCAAGTTCAGCCTCCGAAGTTTAGTAGGAATTGGCCTGCTAAGGGGTGGACGTATCCTTCTTATGATTCCCAGTCTAGGGGTAGATCTAGGCGTGGTAGGGGCAGAGCTCAGAGTTCTTTCAGGCCTAGAACAGGAGTTCCCCTGCACAATCTTGGGTGAGGGCAGGGGCCAGTCCTTTCGTCAACAGGCCCAATGACCTACTTTGCAGCTGCCAGATCCTTCTTGCCTGGCAGCACCTTTGGGAGGAAGGTTAGCACTCTTCAAGGAAAATTGGATGTTGGTTACCCAAGCCAAATGGGTATTGGATATCATACACCAGGGTTACAAGTTTTATTTCCATACCTTGCCTCCTTTCAAAGGCATGCCGGACGTTCCTCCTCAGCAAAGACTAGAGGCTGCAAACAAATTTCTCTACTACTTCAAATAGGGGCCATACAACCGGTTCCTCTGCCAGAAGTGGGCCTAGGATTTTATTCTCGCCTGTTTCTAGTACCAAAGAAAGGAAACACGTGGAGACCAATTTTGGATTTATCCATCCTCAACACATATCTGGACATTCCCAAGTTCAAAATGTTAACGTTACAACAGCTTTTACCTCTGCTGGGCAAAGATCACTGGATGGTGACCCTGGATCTCAAGGAGGCTTACCTTCATGTTCCTATCAGGCCCAGTTGCAGGAAGTATCTGCGTTTTGGCTGGGACTTCACATTATCAGTTCTCTGCATTGCCCTTTGGCTTATCTACTCGCCCAGAGTGTTCACGAAGGTTCTGGCTCCAGTGGTAGCTTTTTCAGGCTAAGAGGAATACAAATTTATCCTTATTTGGACGATTGCCTGATACTGGCCAAGGAAAGGACGAACTTCTTCATCATTTACAGTATGTGATGGCAGTGTTAAGGTGCCTGGGGTATTCTGTGAGCGAAATAAAGTCCAGTCTAGTACCCTCTCAGGACATGTGCTTTCTGGGTGTGAGACTGAATACAGCATCCCAGATGGCCTTTTGACCCCGGACAAACAAAAGAATCTTTCTCTTTACTTCCATCAGTTGTCTCATCAGTCCAGGCTGACTGCAAGGACAGTCCTTCAAGCCTTGGGGTTCATGGCATCTTGTATTCTGGTACTTCCTAATGCCAAACTGCATATGAGGAAGCTACAATGGTATCTCAAGAATGTATGGACACAGCACTGCCAAGATTTGGACACTGTCATTCAAATAATACCTTGCATTCAAAAGGAATTTTTGTGGTGGGCTCAGGAATGTCACCTAAACAAGGGACTCTCTGTGACCCGGCCAGAGGCGAGTCAGATTTTAACGACAGATGCCTCAGACAAAGCTTGGGAGCTCATCTAAATGGAAAATGGATACAAGACACGTGGCCTGCCAGACTTCAACATCTACATATCAACTTGAAGGAGATGTTAGCAGTCCAATTTGCATTGATAGCTTTCAAGGATTTACTTCTTCCAGGGCAGGTGTTGATTCAAACAGACAACACAACTGTCGTGGTACATCAACAAGCAAGGGGGAATGCATTCTTATCCTCTATGCAGACAAGCAATGATTTTGTGGGAGACTGCTCTCAGTTTACAGCTAAATCTTCAGGCAAGGTTTCTGCCAGGAGCACAGAACTCCTTAGCAGATGTGTTGAGCAGACAAATTATGGATCCCCACGAGTGGAAATTGGATCCTCATGTATTTCAGAGATTGACAGTGTTATGGGGAACTCCAGACATAGATCTGTTAAACTTCTCCACTGAATTACCAGCTGCCAAAGTTTTGCACAAAGGTTTCATCCTCGGCATGGAAAGTGGATGCTCTCTCATTCAATTGGAGCAATCTTCACGTGTATGCCTTTCCACCTCTGCCTCTCCTCCCAAAGGTACTGCTGAAGGTCAGACAGGACAAGCCAAACATGATTTTAATAGCTCCAGATTGGCCTCGACAGCACTGGTACCCATTACTGAGAAGTCTGGTACAGGAGCCTCCATGGCCTTTGCCTTGATTCCTCACCTGCTGTCTCAGGAGAACAGTCATTTACTCAATGTCAAACTTCATTCTCTACATCTGACAGCCTGGCATATTCTGTTTTAAACCCTGGAGGGTCTCGGCTTCCACAACAAGTTTTGAATGTTATTTTGGAGGCCAGAAGGCCTAGTACAAGGAAAGTTACGCAGATAAATGGAGGAGATTTTTGTTTTGGAGTACTGCAAAGGATTTTGATGTTTCTAAACCTAATTTAAGTGTTGCGCTTCAATACCTTACTGAGTTATTGGACAAGGGTTTGTCCTTCTCCTCTATAAAGGTTCATGCTGCAGCAATTTCTGCTCACTATGACTGTGACCCACCATTATTTTCTCAGCCTTTGTTTAAGCAATTCCTTAGAGGGGCAAAAAATATAAGACCCCCACGTAGAGCTCCTACTCCTGCTTGGGATCTCAATTTTGTGTTGGAGAAACTCACTCTACAACCTTTTGAGCCTGCAGCATCGGCAGAGTTGAAATATTTATCTTGGAAGACTGCTTTTTTGTTGGCCATTACCTCTGCGAGAAGGGTTTCTGAATTACAGGCCCTTATGGCAGTTGAGCCTTTCTTAATTTTCCACAAGGACAGGGTGTCTTTGCGTACTAACCCTTCTTTTATGCCTAAAGTGGTTTCTAGTGTGGCTTTAAACCAAACTATTCATTTGCCTACTTTTTATGCAAACCCCCAAAATAAAGGGGAAAGGATTTTGCACACTTTGGATATACACAGACAGTTGCGATATTATTTGAACAGAACTAAAGGGTTCAGGCAGTCTCAGCAGTTGTTTGTTTCTTTTGCTTTGGGTTCTCAAGGCAAACCTGTGTCAAAACAAACTGTTTCTAAGTGGATTGGGTTTTGTATTGCCTTCTGTTATTCCCATCATGGTAAGGAGATTCCAGCTGGGATTAGGCCTCATTCCACTAGGGCTACTGCCACTTCTACAGCCTTTTAAGGGGTGGCTACTAAAGATATTTTGGAAGCAGCTACTTGGAGTTCAGTGCATACTTTCTCTAAGCATTACCACCTTCCACTTTACTCTAAATCTAGGGCTGGATTTGCAACTGCAATTTTGCAAGACATGTTGGCAGCTCCTAATTCCTTATAGTTTTGCCATCCTCCCTTACCTCTGCTTTGGGATTCTACCCATATGTAAGGACTGCAGCAATGTGAGATGAAGAACATAGTACAGTTTTGTACCTACCATAAATGTAGATGTTCAAGATCCACATTGCTGCAGTCAATTACCTCCCGCCTTCCCCTCTGTTGTTGAAGGTGGTGATGTGGTTTGTGTTGTACATAGTGTAAATATGGTTAGTGCACGGGTGGTTGTTTAGGTTTTGCTGGTTTTTGGCTTTGGCCTTTCTTGTTAGGGCCTTCTGACATCTGGGGCAAGAAAAGACGTCGGTCATGCGCTTTTGTACCCTGACGTCCTGATGTCAGTTTTAAGCGCCTTGACCGACGTCAGCCTAATACTTTGGTATTCGGGCCGACCGAGGACAGTGGACTACCCATATGTAAGGACTGCAGCAATGTGGATCTTCGAACATCTACATTTATGGTAGGTACAAAACTGTACTTTTGTTTCTCCTGAGGCTAAATTTAAGAGAAACTACCCCAATAAGCCAGCCTTTGTTCACAGGCAGTCTTGCCCTCCTCTTAGGGGCAAAAAAAGATGGCAAGCAGGCTCCTCCTGCTAAGGCTTCTCAGACTTCAGTGCCTCAGAAGTCTCCTTTTCCAGATAAACCAGGTGCTGTCTGGCGATCTTATTCTTCCCAGCTATTTTCCTCTCTTCTCTTCACCCCTCTGTCTCTCTCTCTCTCTCTCTCCCTGGTTGGCTACAGATTATTCTGGATTCATGGGTCCTTTCCATTATTTGTCAGGGGTATATCATGGTTTGGAAATCTCTTCCCCTTTTATGGGTATTCCTCAGCCCCATCAAGAACAACTCTTCTTTCCAGAGGTGCTTTGAGACCTTTTAACTCAGGGTACTTATTCAGGAGGTGCCTGTGTCACAAAGGAGGAGGGGGTTTTACTCCAGGATGTTTCTAGTAGCCAGAAAAGAGGGTATCTGGAGACCAACTCTAGACCTCTCTCATCTAAACACTTTTCTGAATATGCCCTCCTTTTGAATGTTTTCCCTTCAGACTTTGTTCCCTCTTTTCTTTCCTCTGTCTTACATGGTGTTTCTGGATCTTAAGATGCTTACCTCCATATTCGATCCATCCCTTTTTCAGGAAATTTTTATGCTTCTCTGTTGCTTTCTGGCATTTTCAGTTCTCTGCTTTGCCCATTGGCCTTTCTACTGCCCCAATGGTATTCACAAAATGTCTTGCTCCTGTGATTGCTTTTTGCAGAATATAGAGGATCCAAGTATCATCTGCGGTGGTGGTGCTGCGGTAGCATTGTCGCCTCACAGTAAGACGTTGTCCTGTTTGATTCTCAGCTAGAGCATCTTCTGTGGGGAGACATGCGTGAATGGGCATACCTTCGTTGAAGGTTGTGCGTCAGGGCTGGCAACTCGACACGTAAAACTCTGTCAATCATTAGCGGACCGGAGTTCTGCTGTGGCGACCCCTAACTGGGAAAAGCCGAAAGACGCAACAACATAGAGGATCCAAGTATTTCCTTATTTGGACGACCTCCTATTTCAGGTGTCCTGTACAGAGATCCTGTTACAAAGTCTTCATTTTTGCCATTTCCCTTCTGCAAAGCCTGGGGTTCACAATAAACTTCAAAATGTCTTTTCGTATTCCTTCTCAGGACCATTTTTTTCTGGGGTGCAGGATGCCGATGGTGCCTATGCTGGCATCCCTGCCTCCTCCCAAGGCCTTAACACTCATTTCCTTCTTTCAAACTCTAATTCCCCTGGCCTCTATAACAGCCGGGGAGTTTCTGAGAGCTCTGGGATTCATGGCATCCACCATCTTTGTGCTACCTCTGTCCAAATTTCCCATGAGAAAGTTTGAGTGGTTCCTGAAGTCAGTTTGGCTTCAACATGCGCATCCCTTAGAATTTGTAATTCCTCTTCTACCTTGTCTCAAGAAGGAACTTCACTGGTGGATCTAGCAGTTCTCTAAATCCAGGGCCTGTTTTCATCCCCTCTTCCCTCTCAGGAGCTGTTCACAGATGCTTCAGACATTGGGATAGGGAGCAGATTTTGACTCCCTAAAAGTGCAGGGGGTTTGGTCGCCTGCTCAACTGAAAGAGCACATAAATATCAGAGATGAGAACTCTTCTGCTGGAGCTTCAGGCTTACCTTCTTTGCTGGTTAGCACTCCTGGTGGATCTTGCTGTCCAATATCAAGTGACTCTTCAGGCAGTTTACATTCCTTCTGGTCAAAACACTTTGTCAGGCACTCTGAGCAGGTATTTAATTCAATCTGAAGAACGGATACTTCACAAGGATGTGTTTCTGGACATTATCCACAGTGAGGTGCTCCTTAAATAGATCCATCTGCCTCCCCTCTGAACAGACTTCCTCTATTTTGTGTCAAGAGTCCCAGGTCCTCTGGTTTGGAAGGTGAGCACCCTTTTTTTCTCAGAAGGGGATTTTTCTTTATACGTTCCCTCCCCTTCCTCTCATTCCAAAAGTCTTGTTCAAAATTCAACTGGATACTCCCAAAATCTTGTTGGTGACTCTCTCTTGGCCGAGACATCATTGGTTCCCTCCTCCTCTTCTGAATTTAGTCAAGGGCATCATCACAAGTTACCTCACAGGGTAGACCTACTCACACAGGACAAATGATCTCTAATCCATCCCCACCTGTCCTCTCTTCAGCTGACACTGCGGGTGATAAGGTTTTGATTTCACAGACACTTTTTTTTCTGAGGATGTGCTTAGTATCCTGCAGGAGGCCAGGAAACCTAATGTTAGGAATTCCTATTTATCCGAATGGAAGAGGTTTTCTGTTTAGTATCTCTTGTAATCTGGGACCACTTTCTGTGGATACTCCATTGGTTCTCTCTAATCTGTGTGAATTGCTCAATGCTGGTTTGGCTTATTCTTCGAATAAGACCCATTTTTCAGCTGTCTCTGCTTGGTCTGCATTTATGTCTTCCTTTAGCTATTAGGCCTCCCATTAAGCCTGTTCCTCTTCCCTGGGATCTTAATTTTGTTTTGGAGACCATTAATTCTGACTCCTTTTGAGCCTGCAGCTTCAGCTTCTGTGCAACATTGCTCTTGGAAGACTGTAATTTTGTTAGCCCTTACTTCTGCCAGACAGGAGTCTGAGCTTCAAGCCCTTATGGCTTGTCCTCCTTTTTTGCTTTTTCATAAGGACAGTTTGTCCTTGCGTACTAATCCTTCTTTTATGCCCAAGGTGGTAAATGAGTTGTCCCTTCCCTTAATCAGTGTATTCATTTGCTCACTGTTTATCTCAACAATTTGTTGTTGAGAAGGTGCTGCACACATTGGATGTGCATAGATAACTCAGATTTTATTTGGTTAAGACTATTGGGAAATCTGATCAGCTCTTCATCCTAGGTCCTTAGAATTAGCTGTATCCAAGCAAACTGTTTTTTCTTGGATCTCAAAAGCTATTTCTTTTTGTTATTCCTTTCCTGGTAAGAGCCTTCCTTCTTTTGTTGAGGCTCATTTTACTAGGGCTGTGGCTTCTTCTGGTGCTTTTTCAAGGGTTTGGATACTAATTATATTCTTCAGCAGCTATGTTGACTTCTATGCATACATTTACCAAGCGGTAAAAGTTGGATGGACTTTCCAGAGCTAGAGCTGGTTTTGCTAGGGCCATTCTTCATGGTTTCCTAGGAGGCTTGGCTGGTCCTTTCTCTTCCCAAGTTTCTTCCTGAGCTTTGGCACTCTCCCTAATATAAGGAATACTGCAACAGTGAAATGGAAGGACATAGTACATTTGTGTAAAATCTTACCATAACGGTAGATGTCCTTCTCTTCATTGTTGCAGTATTCACACACTTCCTCCGCCCGCTGGTCCACTTCTCTTCTGGATGTACTGATTACCTCTCTTTTCTTTGGATTGGCGTTCCTACTGGGGCTCTCAGTACTGAGGATAGTATGTCTGGACCTCACCTTTGTGTGTATGCTACGGAAGGAACATAGTTGTGATGTATGGTGGTACCTTAAAGCAACCTAAAGGTTTTAGTATACTGGATGGATATTGGGTCAGCCTTGGCAGGGGATCCCAAATGTAAAGAATACAGCAACAGTGAAGAGAAGGATGGCTACTGTTATGGTAAGATTTTACACAACTTTACTTTTTCCTTGTTACATTCTTTTAAAACTGCAGCATGTTTGTTTTTGTGAAGTTACGTAAATGTCAAACCTAGCTGCCCCGCTTGTTCACATTGTTATAAGTAAACAATAAATGGTATGTATTGATGTATTGACCAGTGTATTCTGTTTTCAGGGAAGATAAGTACGACTTCGGAACTTTTGGTACCAGAAGCTTCTTGTCTCAGCATAGCAGTAATGGGTGTAGCACTCCACTTTCACTTGTTTAACCATTGGTAAGGGAAATACTGTTTTTCTTTCTGTTTTTGTAACTCTGCTTTTTAGCTTTTCAGATTTTTCCATTTCTTAAACAAGTGTAAGAGAATTTCATTGTAGCTTTGCTTTTCTTGGTTAGATATTCCTAATTTAGCTGTAGCAAGACTGACTGTGTTCATTGTTGCCCCCTTAGGGGTTATTTGAAATAGATATGCATGACAGAATTCTTTGTGTAACTTCAGCACCTCATGTTACGATGTTCAATGCAGTGCACCATTTGTAAACTTCAGCATATTTGTACAGTCACTGGTCAAGTTATAACTTGCGTAAGCAGGTAGGTGGACTAGACCACTGTTGTCCTTTTTTCGGCTATGACCTGTGTACGTCAGGAAAATGACAGCATAAATTCATAACATTAAGTTATGAGAACATATAGAGATTGAAAACCAAGCATAAGTGTTAGTGCTGTTTTTTTAAGTTATAGCATAATAATTCGGTACATAAAACAACTTCTGTATGGATCCCATTGTGATATTTTTTGAACAGTGAACAGTTACTAAGCACATGTTTTATGTTGAACACATTTTAAGGTATTGATTTAGCACTGCTTATGCAGTACAGAGATGCCTTTACGCTAATGTTCTAACACTGTGTTATTATTTAACCTGATTTTCATCTTGAATGGAACGTAACAGACATTTGCGTTTGAAAGGTTCATACTATGCATGTAGTTTCTACTACAGGTCATTGACAGCACTGATGATACCATCAAATGAGCTGTTAGTACAGAGCAGCAGATTACATGATATTGAGCAGAGGACAGAGGCAAGAGATGGGAAGATGAGAACACTAAAGAAGGAAAGCAAGAGACGGGAGGGAAACTGATGGATATTGCAGAGTGATCGGGTGAACATCGCCAGCTCGGAACATGACACACAACTTTGGGAGGTGCCAGGCTGTACTGTGTTATAAGCTCTGGTTACTGATAAGAATACATGCAGTGCCAGCAATTGCTGCATGGTAAGAATTGTTTTCAGAATGACTACGCCCTCACAAATCCATTATATAATTTATTTACTTTATTTATTGACTAGGAAGGTCCCATTTTCAGTGGAGGCCCGGGAAGAAAAGCTCCATTTACAGTAAACATATGACAGAGATGCATACAGTAAAACATATAACATGCAGATACATTTACAAAACAAAGTATGCTTTTTATACAATTTCAGTAATTAGTAATAAGTAAAACAAATTACAGTCAGGTTAAGTATAGGCATTGGATATTCACTTACTAGTAGTCTGTTCATAATTATACTTTGTTTTTAGCCTCTCTCCTATCAGAATAATTTACATTAACTATAAATCAATGTAAAATGCAGAGTAATGAAAGTTAGCTGGTTAAAGTTATTAGTTAAGAATGCAGTCTAGTTGCAACAATAACTGAAGACTTCCTGCGTAAGTGAAGCAACACACTCCTTACTTTTTGATGTACATTTTGTAGCCTTCTGCCTGCTGCTTTCCTTGGCACATGATGGAGTCATATTGCAGTACATCTTGCTTGGCATTTCTGATTTCCTGCAGGTAAGTTTATGGTGTTGTGCTTTTGAGGGGTGTGATTGACTCTACACCTATCTGTGATTGTTTTAAGGCAGTCGGACTGTTGGAGCCTCTCAAGTTATGTCCTTCTAGTTGCTGTTAGTTGTCTTGCAATGGATTAGTGATACAGGTTCATGGGAAATGTGGGCATCGTATGCTGGAATTTAAATAGAATGGTACTTGCATTTTATGTAACTGTACTTTGTTGCAGAATACCTGTAAACATATTTATACATGTCTTTTATTTTCATGTGTAAAACATAATTTTTCCCATTAATGACTTTGCTAATCCAATTTCATAAATGTCAGACTTCATATGAACAGTGGCCTCTTCTATTGAGTTGCCCTGGGAGACTGTAACCTTTTTCTTCAGTGATGTTTTAACTAAGTTTTGTAGTTTGTGAGGTTCACTGACTTGCTTTCCAGATGTCACATTGAAGAAATGGGAGTTATACAGTCATATAGACTTTTAGTGATAACCTTGCACCCTACAGGCCTATGGAAAAGGATATTATATATTCATTCAACATCTCTTGAAGCTTCACAGGTGCCCTGATGGACTTGTCAGCCTTGGTACTTTATCCATCTTAAGACTAATAGGTGTCTTCAGTGACATTTGTGTTGCCCCACCCTTTTACTGTTAACCATTTATAAACCCAGGAAGGGGAATACTTGATGAACCAAGAGCTTTTTTTTCCCTTCCATCATTAGCAGTAATGATTTCCTGTGAGTTATGCATGTAAATCCTGAATTTGGGCTACTGCCAATTTGCATTTTGGGGTATTTTTCTTGCTCTTACTATTGATGCTTTACTCAGTCCTGCAGTGTGCCACAGCCCGTACTACTAAAATATGCTTCAGGAATCCCTGAATTACTTTTCATGTCACTGTTGCAATATTCTTTACCTTAAAGATCTCTTGCCAATTATAGCCCAATGTCTGGCCAGTATACCAAAGCCTTTAGTAGTTATAGGTCTCGTGTGTCACATGTATGCTCCCAGTGCAAGATGTAGGACATAAAGATGACGTAGATGCACACATTCAGGCATTCTTTGCTGCCAGTCTGAACACCATTGTTGAAAGTCAATCTGAACACCCTTCTGCTGTGCTGGTTACCAAGCCATGTTTTCAGATAAGTGCCCCGTTGGGATGTCCTCTCTCTCCCTCTCTCTCTCCAGTTTGTTTGCTGTTATGTTCGTGCCATCCAGAAAGGGAAAATGTCAGTGAGGGAGGCAGATTCCCCATAAAGTTCATCCTCTGGTAGTTGTTTCAGATTCCTTTGCCACAACCTGTCTGTGTCCAGCATGGATCCAGATTCTCGCACATCCTCTGAGGCTTTTCAAATGGCTGTACCTGATATTGGCTGGAACCTTGGCTGATTTATATCTGAAGGACTGAGTGGGATTCCTCAGATCTCAGTTAGGGAGGAGATTCCCACAACCATTACTCAGTCACGCCAGTCTGACCCTCCATGGGTATTTTAAGCAGGTGTTCCTCAGAAATAGAAACAAAAAAAGCTTATTCCATCTGTTAAGGATCTGCAGTGTAAATGGCAGGATTTCACTCTGGGTTTATTTAATACTTTGATGGCCTTGAATCCTCCTCAGGGTCTCTCTCTGCTTCTCCCTGGTCTTCTACTCCAGTCAAGAGGCCTAGGGAATTGGATTCCTCGGGTGAGGACCTGTACTCAGGATAAGAATCCTTGGCTTGTTCTTCCCAAATCCCTTTCCCTTTGGACTACAGTTTGGGGGGGGTGGCACCATAAGACCAGATTCCCCTTTGGAGAAGCTCTCCTTTGGGGAAACCATTGCCTTTATGATGGATTATTTTAAGTGGGACTGATCTCAAGTCTCTCAGATTCAGGAAAGATACGACCTCTTACAGATGAAGTCTCCCAGTCTGTCTGTGGTTCCTGCTGTTATGACTACCCTTCTCAATTCTTTCTTATCAGTGTCTGTAGCCTCAGACTCAGCCTTCTGCACCTAAGAAGCCAGACAGATTCTGTAAAGTGCCCAAAGAGTGCAAATTTGTTTATAAATGCCTTTCTGCTGACCCTTATGTAGTGTCCATCTCCTCTGACAATTTATCCAAGTTATTGCCTTCTACCAAGCTGTTGCATTCCTGTAAGGAAAATAGGGCTGTGGAAATGCTGGACAAAAAAAGTTTATGTTGCTGCCACTTTATCCTTTAGTGCCATCAACTACCAGACTCGTATGACCAGGTATGTTTTGGCTGATCTTTCTCAAGTTTCTAACCTTCCATGACTCTGAGAGGATGAGAGAATGCCTTTGGTCCTTTCCCTGCTGGAATCTACCGTTTAGATTGCTTGCCACACAGTCAAATGCAACTATGATGCAGCTGATGCTTTCAGGGCTTCTCTCTTTGATTCAGTTATGAGGCCTTATTGTGTTCATCTTCAAGCTTTGCTTGATTACATTAAGGAATTTGGGTCCTCCTTTGGATAATAGAAATCTTTTTGGATCTTCTGCTGGTGAGCTTTTCAAGTCTCTCTAGGACTAGGACAAAGCCTTACAGGAGCTGAAACATATTTTTGTTTCTCCTATTCCATAATTTCAGTGGAATTATCCTTGCAAGTCTGCTTTTGTTTATAGGCAATCTTACCCTATTCCTAAGAGCAAGAAAGGATCTAGACATGTACTTCCTGCTAAGTCTACTCAGACTCTTGCCATCCAGAAACCTGCTTTCTGGGACAAGCTGGGGTCTGTTTGACACTTTGCTTCCTCCTCCTCACAGACAGATACCCTTTCTCTGTCTTTCCTTAATTGGCTACAAGTCATTTCAGAATCTTGGGTTCTGTCCATTATCCGTCAGTAGTATTTCATGGTTTGGAAGTCCCTTCCTCTCCTCTGAGGAATTCCTTAGCCTCCTCAGGGAACAGCTCTCTTTTCACCGATGATCTTCACTCTCTTTTGGCTCAAGCACCATTCAAGCCATACCTCCTGGCAAGTTAAGGAAGGGTTTTATTCCAGAATGATTTTGGTCCCATGAAAGGAGAGCACTTGGAGACCAATTCTGGATCTTTCCAGGTTGAACACCTTCCTCAAGATACCTTCCTTTCATATGCTATCTCTGCAGACATTATTTCCTCTCTTTCTACCCCAGGCCTTTCTGATATCTCTGAATCTCAAGGACGCATACCTTCACATCCCCATCCATCAAGTTGTTATGATCTCTGCTCTGCCCTTTGGTCTCTCTACTGCCTCATGTGTATTCACCAAATGCCTTGCTCCTGTCATTGCTTTTTGCAGGGTTCAAATTCAGATATTTTCCTACATAGAGGATCTGCTCATCTCCTACCTGTCTGCTTCAGGATCTCAAGTTTACTACTTTTCTGTTAGAGTCTAGAGTTCGGTTCTGACACCTTTCCAGGGTCATATTTTCTTCGGCTACAGACTTCAGGCAGTTCCCATGCTGGCATCTCTACCTCCTGTTAAGGCTGTGTCTCTAATCACCTTTTTCCCTATCCCTTCTTCCTCAGGTGTCTGTTACCCCGCATGGAATTTCTTAAGGTTCTTTGATGTCCTTCAAGGATGCATCTGCAGTCTTTACAAATGGGTTGTCCTGTCGTCAGGCAGCCCTTCGGTCGGCCGGATTCCAAAGTCTGGGTCTGGCTTCGGCTGGTGTCGCACTTCACCCGACGTCATTGCGGCAGTTATTCGGGTATAAAGGCATCAGCCGATGCCATTTTCCTCAGTCTTTCTTGCAGCGTGGCGCCCGAAGCAGAAGCTGTTCGCAAGTGCCGGTCGGTCAGATCCAGAGATTACTACTACCGAATACTACTTCGAAGACTTCTATAAAGCTAAGTACCCCGTTGGGGACTCTTTCTTGCCTCAGCCGATGTCAGAGAAAGTTAATAACTGTTTATCTTGTGGGAAACAAATACCTCATAAAGATTTCCACTCCTATTGCATACATTGTTTAGGCCCAGACCACAACGTAGCAGCTTGTCTAGCCTGTGCTTCTTTTAACCGGCGGACGCTTAGACGTCGTTCGGACTTTGCTGAACAGATTTTCGGCTCCGATTTTGCCTACATTATGCCGTCGGATCCTCCGACTACGCAAATAACCAAAAAACGCAAAGAAAAGGACCGACACTCGCTGTCCGCGGTTTCGGCCGAAACCGCGGTTAAGCAAACCACGAGTGTCTCGGTTTCGGCCAAAACCGAGCAAGCGGTTCTTTCTTCAGCCGATAACATGCCTTCTACCGAGGCCTCTTCTAACCTGGTAGAAACGGCTTCTGAAATCCAACCTTCTGTTGCGGTTTCACAGGATTTATCAGACACCATTCCCCTGGATATTTCAACCCCTGCACGTGGAGCTGCTAGGCCTCCTCCAGCTATGTCTATTAAGGCCTTTGCCAGGGCTAAAGCAGCCAAAGCATCAAAACGTGTGCCTGCCAAGCCCCCCTCTCACAGGCCCAGCACCAGCTCCCATATGCTTTCTTTGGCTGAGGATTTCATCTCTTTAATTCGTGGAGCCCAGCCTCATCCAGACAGGGCCTCTCTCCCTCCTCCAGAAAAGAGGCCTAGAGCAGAGCCCCCTGAGCCAGTATCCACAGATGATTCCTCTGATGACTCAGAGCATACAGACCCTCCTGAGGCTTCTTGTTCTCCTTACGAAGACACTGATGCTGAGGAGTCCATCCCTTCAGCCTCTCCTCCTGAGGAATTTTCCTTTGGGGAAACCTTGCATGCTATGAGGGAACAATTTCAGTGGCAGGGCCAAGATTTCTCAGACTCTAGAAAAAGGCTTAGGACCTTTCTACATTTGCCACAGCATAGGCTCTTAGCTATACCTCCATTCTTACTGTGGTTGATGATGCATTTAATGATGCTTGCACTGCTCCTGATTCTTTACCTCCGGCCCCTGCTAAGCCCGATAGGTACTACAGGGTCCCGGACACTCATCACCATTTATATAAGGCTCCTTTTGCAGATCCAGAGACTATCTCCCAGGGTCCTAAAGCTGCAGCAGCTACTTCTTCTAAAAAAACCCTCCCCTCTGAAAGGGAATCCAGGTCCTTAGAGAGATGGGGTAAAAAGTTTACACCTCTGCTACTTTGTCAGCTAGAGCTTTGAACTGCCAATTTCATATGATTCAATATCAAGAGTTTATGCTTGACCAGTTAACTAAAAGCTGTCCTCTGAAGAATCTTTAGATAAAAGTATGTTCAAGAAATGGTACATAACATACAGCAGGTTAGTAACCATTCCTTAAAATGTGGCTATGATGCACTGGAGGCTTCCTTTAGATCAGCCATGACTGGCACAGTTATCAGGAGGCATGCATGGTTGAAAGAACAGGCATTACCAGACCATGTCAAATCTAAGCTTTTGGATGCACCTATGGACAAGGTCAATTTATTTGGTTCCCCTGCACAGCAGGTACTAAAAAGATGGAAGAGAAAGCAAAATCTGTGCAAACAGTGAAAGATTTCTTACAAGTTCAACCTCCAAGGTTTAGCAGGAACTGGCCTTCCAAGAATTGGTCCTTTCCGGACTCCTCTAAGGCACAAAGAGACAGGAATAGGCGCTCTAGAGGCAGAAACCAATCCAGGGGTGCCTACAGGGCCAGTGGCAGGGTAACAACCAACGAGGCACGGTTACAGCCACCACCACTACAACAACTCAATCACAGTGACTTGGCGGTGGCACCGCTACCAGGGAACAACTAGAAGCACCCTTAGGCGGAAAGCTAACCTTATTTTCAAGAAACTGGCACTGCATTACAAGAGAAAAATGGATTTTGCAAACTATAGACCAAGGTTACAGGTTCCATTTCCATACTCTACCAGGAAAGAGAGGAATGCCAAACCTACCACCTACTCAAAGGACAGAAGCTCTAAAACAAATATCTCAATTATTAAGAATGAGAGCTGTGGAAAAGGTACCATCTATGGAGCAAGGAAAGGGATTTTACTCCAGACTCTTCCTGGTACCAAGAAAAGAAAACAAATGGAGGCCTATTCTAGATCTGTCCGCTTTAAATACATTCCTCATTGTTCCAAAATTCAAAATGCTGACCCTACAGCAGCTTCTTCCCATGCTGGGCAAGGAGTCTTGGCTGGTAACTCTAGATCTCAAGGAGGCATACCTGCACGTCCCCATAAGACCAATTTGCAGAAGATACCTCAGATTTCTTGCAGGATCAGAGCATTATCAATTCTCAGCATTGCCCTTTGGCTTATCTACTGCGCCCAGAGTGTTCACGAAATGCCTGGCATCAGTAATCGCTCATTGCAGACTTCAGAGGATTCAAATCTATCCCTACCTGGACGACTGCCTGATACAAGCGGACAACAAAAACAAGCTAACAGAAGACTTACAAAGAGTCATCTACCTGCTGCAAGCCCTGGGATATACAGTCAATACAAAAAAGTCAAGGCTGATTCCATCCCAAAGTATAACCTTTCTGGGTGCAGAACTGGACACATCAAAACAAATGGCATTTCTAACTGCAGAAAAGAAAGAGCAACTTCCTCTCTACTTCTTGGCATTAACAAAGCAGAACCATCTAACTGCAAGAAAAGTGCTACAAGCTCTAGGCTTCATGGCATCCTGCATAATACTGGTCCCTCATGCCAGGCTGCATATGAGAAAGCTACAGTGGTACCTAAAGAATTTGTGGTCCCAGCACAAGCACAGCCTAGAAACCAAAATTCCAATGATCCCATGCCTGAAGCAAGAATTCCTATGGTGGGCTCAGGCCTGCCAATCAAACACAGGATTGCCCTTCTGCAAAAGGCAGCCAAGACAAACCATCACGACAGATGCCTCAGACCTCGGTTGGGGGGCACACATGCTGGGCAAGTGCATTCAAGGCCTATGGACTCAAGACCAGCTGCATCTGCATATAAATCTAAAAGAAATGATGGCAGTAAAATTGGCAATCCAGGCATTCAGACCTTTTCTCCAAGAAGGCCAGTTGATGATAAGGACAGACAACACCACAGTTATGTGGTACATCAACAAACAAGGAGGCACACACTCATACCCTCTATGCCGGCTGGCACTGGACCTATGGGATGTGGCTCTGAGCTACAACATTCAGTTACAGGCAATTTATGTACCAGGGAAGGAAAACATTCTAGCAGACATATTAAGCAGAACTACAACAGATGCCCACGAATGGATGCTGCATCCGGACATCTTCAAAACCATCACAAGGAAATGGGGATTACCACAAATAGACTTGTTTGCATCCCCATTCAATCACCAGTTGAAGAAATTCTGCACAAGGACTTACCACCCACTTGCTTGGAAGGTGGGCGCCTATCTTTCAGTTGGAAAAGCCTGACAGCATCGCATTCCCACCACTTCCTTTGATGCACAAGGTGCTTCTGAAGATCAAAGAGGAACGTCCGAGGATCATTCTGATAGCCCCAGACTGGCCAAGACAACATTGGTATCCACTGCTGAGGAGCATGTCCCGGGAACAAATATGGGCACTGCCCCTGATCCCATTACTGCTAACACAGAACAACTGCAACATCCTGCATCCAAACCTAAAAACTCTGCAGCTAACTGCCTGGAACATTACATAACAGCAATTAACCCAAATTTATCCCAAAGGGTTAAAGACATAATCCTGGAGGCTCGTAGACTTTCAACAAGAAAGAATTATGCAGCAAAATGAAAAAGATATTTCACCTGGAGTACTGAAAAGGGGCAAGATGTGACACTGGTGAACATAGCCAACATCCTGGAGTACTTGGCGGAGCTCTTCCATACAGGCCTGTCCTATTCTTCCATCAAGATACATGCATCAGCTATTTCAGCAGAATACAGCTTGGATCCTCCTGTCTTCTCGCATCCTCTGCTCAGACAGTTTCTGAGAGGAATTAAAAATGTAAAACCTCCCAGGAAACCTCCATTGCCAGCATGGGACTTGAACTTTGTGCTAGAAAAACTGACTCTTCCTCCTTTCGAACCAGCAGCAACAGCAGAATTACAATACTTATCCTGGAAGACTGCTTTCCTGCTGGCAATAACTTCACCAAGAAGGGTCTCTGAACTACAGGCATTAATGGCAGTGCAACCCTTCCTGATCTTCCATCAAGATAGTGTCCATGAGAACAAATCCTACATTTATGCCCAAGGTGGTATCCAGAGTCTCTTTAAATCAGGCTATCCACCTTCCTACATTCTTCCCCAACCCACGGAACAGGGGAGAAAGGCTCTTACATACCTTGATGTACACAGACAATTACGCTACTACCTGGACAGGACAAAAAACAATAGAAAAACTGACCAGCTTCTGGTAGCATATGCAACAGGAAAGGAAGGAAAACCAATTTCTAAACAGACAATCTCCAAATGGATAGGAAATTGCATTAGATTTTGTTACTCCTACCATGGAAAGAAAACTCCAGAGAACATCAGGCCTTACTCCACAAGGGCTACAGCCACTACCACAGCTTTCTTACGAGGAGTGGCTACCAAGGACATTATAGAGGCTGCTACTTGGACCTCCGTGCATACATTTGCCAAGCATTATAACTTACCTCTATACTCTAGATCCCGTGCTGGTTTTGCCACTGCTGTTTTGCAAGGGATCCTAACTACACCATAATCTATTCTCATTTCCTCCTCCCCTAGTTTAGCTATGGTATTCTACCCATTTGTAAAGACTGCAGATGCATCCTTGAAGGACATAGTACAGTTTGTACCTACCATAAATGTAGATGTCAGAGAGGAATGCATCTGCAGTCAGGATTACCCACCCTCCTTCCCCTCTGAGGTACTCCTAGGGTATTTGCCAATCTTCAGCTAGCTTGGGGGGGATCTGTTATGGTGTATTTGTTTGTATATATGTACATACATGCTTATTTTGTGTGTTTGCTCTCTACTATTTGGAATCTTTGGCATTTATCCAAATTTAGCCATCCAAGAGGGCACCTGGCATCTGGGGCAAGAAACACTGAGGAAAATGGCGTCGGCTGATGCCTTTATACCCGAATAACTGCCGCAATGACGTTGGGTGAAGTGCGACACCAGCCGAAGCCAGACCCAGACTTTGGAATCCGGCCGACCGAAGGGCTGCCTGACGACAGGACAACCCATTTGTAAAGACTGCAGATGCATTCCTCTCGGACATCTACATTTATGGTAGGTACAAAACTGTACTTTTTATAGCTTCCACCATCTTCAGTACTCCCTCTTGCATGGTTCCATATCAGAAACTTCAGTGGTACTTCAAGTCATTGCCACTTCAACATTGCCACCCCCAGGACTTAGTGGTATCTTTCCTTCTCTGTCAAATGCTCGAGCTTCATTGGTGGATTCATCAACTTTCACGCAACCTGGGACTCACTTTTCAAGCTCCAGTTTCAACTCAGGAGCTCTTTACAGATACCTCAGACTGTGGTAGGCTGTTTTCTATGGCCTCCTCAAAGTTTAGGGTCTCTGGATTCCTCATCAGTCAGATCACATCAGTGTAACGGAGAGGAGGTCTCTGCTTCTAGCTCTTCAGGGTTTTCATTCCCTCTTTCATTCTGGGCCCCTCAAAGTTTTCACAGACAATGTCACAGTGCTGTGGTACGTCAACAAACAAGGGGGCTCAAGATCCTATCTTCTTTGCAGTCTAGATCTTCAGGTCTGGAATATAGCTGTCCAATATCAAGTGACTCTTCAAGCAGTTTAGATTCCCTCTAAGCACTGTCTAGAGGCAGACTTCACATAAATGTCTTTCTGGGCTTTGTCCATTGGTGGGGTGCTCCTCGGGTAGATTTTTTTGCCTCCACTTGGAGCAGCCAGCTTCCTGTATTCTGTTCCAGAGTCCCAAATCTGCTGGCTTGGAGAGTGGACACCCTGTTATTTCCTTGGAAGGGGATGTTTATGTACACTTTCCCTCCCTTTCCTTTGTTGCCTTGAGCCTTACACAAGATCAGGCCTGACTCTCCCAAAATCCTGATAGTGACTCCGTTTGGGCCCAGACAGCATTAGTTTGCCCTTCTTTCTGTCTTGGCTTGGAGCATTCACCACAAGTTACCATACCAAATGGATCTTACACAAAACAAGGGATCTCTTATTCATCCTTACTTGTTCACTCTTCAACTGATGCCATGGGTGATAGGGGTTTTGATCCCTTTCCGACATCTCTTCTTTGAGGTCGTGCTTCAGGTTCTGCAGGAGGCCATCGGTGCTAACTTTGCAGCAGCTGCTGTCTGTGCTAACAAAAAATGCCAGGCTAGTGACCCTAGACCTAAAAGATGCCTACCTTCACATCCCCATCAGGGAATCGTGCAGGAAAGTCCAGCACTTCAGAGCAGGCTCACAGCACTTTCAGTTCTCTGCACTGCCCTTTTGCTTATCTACTGTACCCAGAGTATTCACCAAATGCTTGGTCCCGGCCATAGCATTCTGCAGACAAATCTACAGATTTAACCTTACCTGGACGATTGCCTCATTCAGGCAGAGTGCAAAGAAAGGCTGCTCCAAGGCCTTCTCTTTGTCATATCATTCCTAACTTCCCAAGGGTTCACTATCAGTGAGGAGAAATCAAAGCAAAACCCCACCAGGATGATCATCATCTTGGGAGCTCTGCTAGACACAGTATCCCAAATGGCCTTTCTATTCCCAGAAAAGCAGAGCTTCCTGCCTCTGTACTTTACCCAGCTGGCTTCCCAAAGTCACCTCACTGCGAGGAAGTTCCTGCAAGTCCTGGGATACATGGCATCTTGCATCTTTCGCATTCCTCTGGCCAGGCTTCACATGAGAATACTTCAGTGGTATCAGAAGAACCTTTGGTGCCAGCACTCTGTCCCTAGAGACCTCTCTCCCTCTGATCCCATGTATAAGGGGCGAGTTTCTCTGGTGGGCAGAGACCTATACCAGAAACAAGGGTCTTCCCTTCATCCTTCGCCCTACCGGACAAACAATCACCACTGACCTCAGACATTGCTTGGGGTGCTCACCTAACAGGCAGGTGCACCCAAGGTCTTTGGGATGCCCAGCAACTTCACTTGCACATCAGTCAGAAAGAAATGATGGCAGTACAAAAGGCACAACATCTTTCAAACCTCATCTCAGGCTAGGGGTTCTTCTTATAAAAACAGACAGCACAGTAATGTGGTATATCAACAGACAGGGGGGGGGGAGGCACAGTCTTACCCTCTGTGCAGGTTAGCCATGAGCCTCCGGCTTACAGCCACCTCCATGGGTCCACACCTAATTGCCCAATACCTACCAGGGATCAACAACACTCTAGCAGACCACTTAAGCAGAAACTTACTGGACCCCCGCGAATGGCAGCTCAACAGGGAAATCTTTCTGCAAATCACTCAGGAGTGGGGAACTCCAGAAGTGAATCTCTTTGCGTTGCACCTCAACCACCAGCTGCAAAAGTTCTGTACCAGGGAGTATCACCTCCTAGCGTGGAAGGTGGATGCCTTGACCTTCCCCTTTGTGTACACTTTCTCTCCTCTGCCCCTTATTCCCAAGGTACTGATCAAAATAAGGGAGGAGACACCAAAGGCCATCCTCATTGCTCCAGATTAGCCCAGACAGCATTGGTACCCCTTACTGCTAAGCTTGACATTACAGCGCCCCCCCCCCCCCCCCCAAGCAGCTTCCCTTGATCTCAGACCTCTTGACCCAAGGGAAGGGGAAGATACTGCACCCAGACTTACAGACTCTCAATCTCTCAGCATGGCTTATACCTTAAAAGCTAACAAGGAGTCCCTGTTAAGCAAACCGGTCCTAGGCATCATCACAGAGGCCAGAAGGCCCAGCACCCGAAAATCATACACAGGAAAATGGAAATGATTTTGCTCCTGGAACCAGTCCAAAGGGGCCAGTACTTCCCATCCTTCCATCCCTCTTATCTTGGTTTACCTAGCCGAGTTGCTCAATAGTGGCCTCTCTTTCTCCTCTATTAAAATCCATGCCTCGGCCATTTCTGCCCATTTTGATTCAGACCCACCCATCTTCTCTCATCCTTTGATTAAGCAATTCCTCAGAGGGACTTCTAATGTCAGACCTCCCAGAAGGCCTCCCACGCCACCCTGGGACCTGAATTATGTTCTAGAAAAACTAACCTTACCTCCTCTCAACTCTGCTGCTTCTACAGAATTGAAATACCTCTCTTGGAAGACTGCCGTCCTACTAGCTGTCACCTCAGCCAGAAGGGCATCAGAGCTTCAGGCTCTCATGGCTGTTGCGCTCTTCATCATTTTCCATGCAGACAGGGTCACCCTGAGGACTATCCCCTTCTTTATGCCCAAGGTGGTATCTGATGTGACCCTCAACCAGGCCATACACCTACCCACCTTCTTTCCCAACCCGCAAACAAGGGGGAAAGAATTCTACACTTGCTAGACGTGCACAGACAACTCTGATACTATCTGGACCGTAGTAAACCTTTCAGAGGAACAGACCAACTACTTGTAAGCTTTGCCCCTGGGTCAGAGGGGAAGCCCATTTCCAAACAAACCATTTCCAAATGGATATCACACTGTATCCATTTTTGCTACAGACTACATGGGAAACATCCCCCTAAGTCTATCCGTACCCATTCCACTAGAGCTGCCTCCACTTCCACAGCCTTCCTCAGAAGAGCCCCCACCAGGGACATCTTGGAAACTGCCACCTGGACCTCTGCCCATACCTTTACCAAGCATTACCACCTACTTCTTTTTTCTAAGTCTAGGGCAGGGTTTGCCTCTGCAGTTCTGCAGGGCCTGCTGACCCATACCTAGGACTCTAACCTTTCCTTCCACCCCTCTCCTCATCTTTGGGAATCCTCCCACAGATGATGACTGCAACAGTGAAACATGAAGAACATAGTACAGTTGTGTACACTTACCATAAATGTGGATGTTCGAGTGTATTCACTGTTGCAGTCCTGAATGTTGTTCGTGTTTCACTGTTGCAGTCATCACATTTGGGTTATCTGCCTTCAGGTAGCCTTCAGTCGGCCTGAATACCAGAATCTTGGGATTTTCTGGGTCTGATGCTGTTGCTTCTGCAATGACGTCCGGTCGTCAGGGGTATAAAACAGGCAGCCGACGCCATTACATGAGCTTTTCTTGCTGTGCAGTGTCCGAAACAGAAGCAGTTCGCAAGTGCCGGTTGGCCACTTCCTGAAATTTTCATTTTTCGAGTTTCAGACTTGAAGTCTTCTAAAAGATAAGTACCCCGTTGGGGATCCTTTTTTCTTGCTCTGACCGATGTCAGAAAAAGTTAACAGTTGTCCTGCCTGTAGAAAGCAAATACCTCACAGAGATTTTCATTCTTACTGCGTCATCTGTTTAGGCCCAGACCATGACGTTCCTCACTGTCGGTTTTGTGCCTTGTTTAACACCCGAACTATTTGTCGTCGAGCTATCTGTCACTAAATTATTTCACACTCGTTCTCTGTATTCCGAAATGGCATCAATAAGCCATCCGACTACTGATCTGCTGAAAAAACGTAACTATAAAGACAGACTGCATAGGCTGGTACTCAGTGATGCGCCTTCACAGCCCCTGATACCCGCTTCTGCAGATTAACAGGCCTCTACTGAGACCCATTCAGAGTCTGGTATGCCGCGAGAGGCTTCTTCGACTATGGAACCTGCAGATGTCTCTACCTTGGTTGGGTCCGGAGCCGCTGTGCAGGCACCAGCTTCTGAGGGTGTATTCAAGCCTTCGATTTTATTTTCAAAGCAAAAATTCTGAATTTCTCAGGCCCAGAGTTCACACTACGCCTAGGAAACAGATGACCAAAGCGCATTCTCAGGCCCACATGCCTCAGAAGCAAATGCTTGGAATGGTTAAAGATCTTATTACTTTAATTAGGGGAAGCCAGCCTTCCCACTCAAAAAGACCAAGAACCGATTTTCCTTCTGATTCTTCAGATCATGAGTCTGTTGACTGTGATCCTTCTGATTTCCAGGACATACCCTTATCCACCTATGAGGATTCTGATGCAGAGGATTCCATTCCCTCTGCTTCCCCACCAGAAGATATTTCCTTTGGTGAAACCCTGCATACCCTTGGAGAACACTTCCGCTGGGAGTGCCAGGACTACTCGCAGTCCAAAAAGAGACTCGGGTAGTTTTTAAACTTGCCTCAGCACAGGCCTCTAGTTATATCTCCTGTTCTGGAAATTGTAGACGTCTTCTTGGAATCTGGCCTTACCCCTGATACTTTGCCCCCAGCTCCAAGGAAACCTGACCGGTACTACAGAGTACCTGACTTCCACAAATTTCTCTTCAAAATTCCTACTGCGGATCCAGAGACCATTTCCCAGGGACCTAAAGGCATTAAGGCTACAACAGCCAGAAACCCTACCCCTTCAGACAAGGGACTCTAGAAGGTATACATTTCTGCTACTCTTGCCATCAGGGCTTTAAATTGCCAGTTTCATATGTTAAAGTTTCAGCAACATATTATGGAACTAATTAAACAGAAAATGGTGTTGATTCCTGATTGTGCAGAACATAAGGATTTACAAGAGTTAATGCATTCTGCTAACCAAGTTGGAAAACATACTTTGCATTGTGGTTTTGATGCCTTAGAAGCATCTTGCAGGGCTGCTGTCACTGGGTCTGTTCTTAGAAGGCATGCTTAACTTAAGGAACAAACTTTGCCAGACAATGTCAAAGCAAAATTACTAGATGCACCATTAAACCAAGAACGTCTTTTTGGCAGTAAAGCAGGTCCTCAAAAGGATGGAGGAAAAAGCTAAATCTATGCAAACTGTTAAAGATTTCCTACAGGTACAGCCACCCAGATTCAGTAGGCATTGGCCTTCTAAAAACTGGTCTTTTCCAGTCCAAACCCAGGGGCAGCAGACCACCAAGACTTGCAGTCTCAGGGTATGCACAGATCTTAGCAATGGAGTGCTCCCACCTCTAAAACAGGGAGTAGTAAGCCACAATCCTATGGTAAAATCTCACAATGACTTATCCTTAACTCTTCCCTTGCTCATGTACTTGCACCTTTAGGAGGAAAGCTTGCCCTGCATGCAGAAAACTTGGGAGTGCATTACCCAGGACAGTTGGGTCTTAAACATAGTTTCCCAGGGATACAGATTCCACTTCCACTCACTGCCAACCCCAAGTGGGTGGCCAGACCTCCCCTCAAACCAGTGGGCAGAGGCCCAAACGCAAGTACTTTCTCTTCTCAGTGTCAAGGCTATTCAGCCTGTCCCAGCAGAGCAAAGGGGACAAGGTTTTTATTCCAGACCGTTTCTGGTACCCAGAAAAGAAAACTCTTGGCACTCTATCCTGGATCTGTCAATTCACAACACCTTTCTGGTGGTTCCAAAATTCAGAATGCTTACTCTCAAACAGCTGCTTCCTTTGCTAACCATGGATTCCTGGCTAGCCACCATAGTGCAGGAAATATCTACGTTTCAGAG
This sequence comes from Protopterus annectens, assembly GCF_019279795.1. Taxonomy (NCBI): domain Eukaryota; kingdom Metazoa; phylum Chordata; order Ceratodontiformes; family Protopteridae; genus Protopterus; species Protopterus annectens. The sequence continues at coordinate 1,132,134,243 of NC_056744.1, read as the reverse complement.
CAGGCTCTATGCACGATCAGTTCTCTGCACTTCCCTTTGGCTTATCTACTGCGCCCAGGATATTCACAAAATGCCTAGCTCTAACCATTGCATATTGCAGGCAGAGAAGAATTCAAATTTACACATACTTGGACAATTGCCTGATTCAGGCGGACATTCAGGAATTGCTACTACAGCACCTGACATTTGTAAACAGATGTCTAACTTCACTGGGGTACACCATCAATGAAAAGAAATCACATCTGGTACCCAGCCAACAGATTGTATTCCTGGGAGCAGGCTTGAACACAACTTCCCAGATGGCATTCCTCACTCCAGAAAAACAAATTTATTTGACAAACTACTTCAATATACTGGCCACCAAAACCCACCTATCTGCAAGAAAAATACTACAAACCCTAGGGTTCATGGCCTCTTGCTTTCTAGTAATTCCATATGCAAGACTGCATATGAGGAAATTTCAATGGTACTTAAAAGGTCTCTGGTGTCAACATTCTCAGGACCTGGAAACGATGATTCCTGTCAATCCTTGCCTAAGGACAGAGTTCCTTTGGTAGGCAGAGGCCTGCTACCAAAACAAGGGACTCTCTTTCACTCAATCCCCTGCCGCCCAAACCCTAACAGACACATCAGACTATGCATGGGGGGCTCACATGGCAGGACAGTCCATTCAAGGCAAATGGAGCCCAAAGCAAATGCACCTGCTTATCAATCAAAAAGAAATGTTAGCTGTACTGAATGTTCTGACAGCCTTCAAAGGCCTTATTCTTCCAGGACAACTACTGGTAAAGATGGACAACACCACCGTTATGTGGTACATAAACAAGCAGGGGGGAACACATTCCTACCCACTCTGCAGATTAGCCATGGCTCTGTGGAACACAGCCTTGAGCAACCAAGTGCACCTACAAGCTCAGTTCCTGCCAGGCAAACTAAATTCACTGGCAGACTACTTAAGCAGAAATCTAATGGACCCATACGAGTGGAAACTGGAACCCAGCATATTCAAGCTTTTGAGGCACAGGTGGGGAGCACCAGAGGTAAACCTCTTTGCTTCCCCTCAGAACGATCATTTGAGCAAGTATTGCTCCACAACTCCCCACAGTCAAGCATGAAAAGTGGATGCCCTGCCCTTTACATAGGAAAACCTCTCAATCTATAAATTTCCCCCTCTGCCCCTCCTCTTAAAGGTTCTACTGAAGAGCAGCCTGGCTCTTCCCCTGAACTCATCACCAGCAACCCTCAGTAAACAGGTGCTGGATGTCATCCTTGAGGCAAGGAGGCCTAGTACTAGAAAATCCTCTTCGGAAAAGTGGAAAAGAAACCGTTCTTGGAGCCAGTCTCAGGAAATGGACACACTGTGCCCAGCTTACCTCGTATACTAGATTACTTAACTCATTTACTCCGGAGTAGCTCAGAAAAAGCTGCCTGCTTAATTGATTCCACCATAGGAACAACAGTGCAGCCTGAGCTCATTTTCAGAAAATCCATTTGTAATACCATGCCGAAAACAAATGTTCATAACTCTTTAACTGTAAGAGCTAGACTAAAAATGTAAACGCGAAAGTTGTTCAGCAGACACTGACTTTCCCAGCAGTGTAAATGTTGATAGTGCGTATCAGTCATTATTAAATATTTGGCAAGGAATGTTGGTATTGTGCATATTTTTTACCTTTTTGGAAAAGCAAAGCACAATGTCTTGGTCAATGGACCATGCAGTCCCATACAATTTGAATTGCATTTGTTAGTATGAATGCCAGCTTTAAAATGATACCTTAACCATTACTGTGTGATGCTCCTTTCTTGAGATATTAACAGAAATATGATTAATATATTATTTCTCATCATTGATAAATAAAGCATAATGTCTCATCACCTGTAACAGACAGAGCCTATATATCAGTGTAGAAATTGTGCATCTGAATGTCATCTTCAAAATGATGCATCATTTGTGTGATCACCATGCTCCCTTGCAAAGATATGGGTATAATAATAAGTATTGCAAATGTATAATTTTCATAATCGTACAAGACTAAAACTGTGGTATCTGTACATGTGTACAGTGCACAGACACAGTTCTTTTACCATGTTGTAAGGAGTAACACTGTCTTCAAAATGAGGTATTACTTGGCACAGACTTGCTCCCTTGCAAAGTTATTTACCAAAATATGAAAAAAATCATAATTTCCATAACCTAAGTCCGAAACAAACTTTGATATGTACACATGTGTACAACATACAGGCACAATTCTTTTACCATGTTGGAACCAGCAATACTGTCTTCAAAATGAGGTAATACTTAGCACATTCAAATGCTCCCTTGCAAAGTTATTTACCAGAATATGAAAAAAAGTCATAATTTCCATAACCTGAGTCCTAACAAAACTGATAGCAATGGACCTAAGGGATCAAGTTTTGTATTACTAAGCCCTTCCTGTCATCTAAACTCTACACATGCCTGATAAACGCAGAATAAAAAAAGTATTGCAGGATGCTCACTGACATATTAGATTATACATGGTAGCACTCTCCTGAAACGGTTGTTCTTTCTTAGCATCTTCACCCGCTCCTTACCACAGTTATTTACCAAACTCGGAAAAATATATTTTACAGAACAGAATTCATAAGAGAGTTTTACTATACTGGTCCTACTTGGTCATGGGTGTTTTCCATTCTTCTCAAACGCTGCATGTTACCAATCCTGCATAGCTCACCCCACGCCATTGTGGAGGTCAGTCAAGAACAACACAATGCCCTCCTCAGTTAGGTTAACGCCATCCCTTCTGAACAGGTGAACATCTTCCGCGGTGATGCTGTCATGGCAAATTGTAGATCCACAGACTCTGTGCATCAAGCCATGCATGAACCCATTCTGTAAACGTGTGGCCTTGTGAGCTGCCCATTGATTATTTGCTGTTTTCCATATCTGTCGAGAAATTATATCAGACCACACAAAATGACAGCGTGGGTTATTAGTCAGTCAAAATAGTAGAACACTTGGATGTTACTGAGCCCTTCCTCCTACCACCTAATTTCCACCCATGACTGACAAAGCATGGAAACATGCCCAACTACTGAGTATAAGCAGAAGTACAGTAATATAAGCAGAAATAGCAAACGTATCTGGGTCATCCATGTAAGAATTAGTCACAAAAGTAATAATTCCAGTTATCGCATCTGACCATCACTCTGGTTACAATAAGACCAATCAGTTTTCCTCAATGCAGTATGTGCATATTGTTAACAGATAATAAATTATTCTTGAAAACTGGATACATAAACAAAAAATTGTAATAACCTTCGCTGAAACCTGAGCTATAGATAACCCAGACTTGTTACCATCTGTATTGCAATCTTCAGCAGTCTAACCACGTATACACAAGCACTTCCCTGGTACACAAATGAATTATTTTCCCTGACAGCATCTTCATTACTACATGTTATGCACATGTCCCTAAATGAAACATTCACCCAAATGAGCCCTTCAGGAAAATGTTGAGGTACGCACAATCACCAACATTTTATTTGTGTATATATATATATATATATATATATATAATCTATATATATATATATATATCTATATATATATATATATATATATATATATATATCTTATATGCATGCGTGTGACCAATGTATATATGTGCAAGTACATTATGTACATACATATATATCCATATACACACACATGCACAAATGTATATATACAGCAAGAAAAAATCAGGGGTTTAGGAGGGTAGGCATTCAATGAAGAATGAGGAGGGTCGCTTGCAGTGACTCCAAGCAGAGAAAAACACAACCTGGCTTGTGCATTCAAAGTGATAACGACTTCTACTTATGTGAATAACAGTGACAGCAGCTGAGACTGTTCCCAGAAAAGTGTTAATGACTCACTGCTATATTGTAACTGGATGTATTGCTAACGTGATAATGACCTTCTTTTCATTACTGCAAAGGTATGCATGCTGAGACACAGGTGATCATTGCTGCATATAACATGTTGAGTAGGCATTCATTATATTACCTTGTGTAGCTGTTATGTAACACAGACTATGTAACACAGACTCCATATCATCAGTAAGGAGAAGACCTGAGTCATTCAGTCAAATACTATAACACTTTGATATTACTGAGGCCTTCCTCCCACCTAAATTCTACACATGACTGACAAAGCCAGGAGAAATGCACAAAAAATATGGTAGCTCCATCCTGTCAGTAATCCCCTAGTGATAAACTTGATCTCACTCGGGCAGTATAATCACAAATAGAATAATACAAGCAGAAGTGATGTAACTCAATGTAATTTGCAGACTGACTTTCTCTGTATCCCCAGTAACCCCTCCAGTTGTTTGCATTCTGTATGCACAGGCACCAAAATGACACAAATTGGCCCAGCAGTCATTTCAGCAGTGAGACCATGTATGCACAAGCACTTCCCTGATGCACAATGAATTATTTCCCCAAGCAGCATCCTTATAATTATGTCCAGGTGTACATGCACCCAAAATGAAACGTTTCCACAAACAAACCTACAATAACATTTCCTAGTGTATGCAGCCACCAGCATGAACACTTCACCCAAGCAACCCCTTCAATAGAATGTTGAGGTATGCACAATGATCAAAATTAAACGCTTCCCCAAATGAAACGTCTGTAAGATTTACTGTATTAAACCACCAAAATGAAGCATTCACCCACTCGAGCCCTTCAGTACAATGTATGCACAGGCACCAGAATGAAAGATTTCCCTGAAACAACTGTTCAGTAACATTTCCTGGTATGTACAAGCACCAAAACGAAAAATTCAGAAACTAACACCGAATGTGCAGGTGGGAAATTGCATCACATTATCTGTTGAGTAAACATGCATCATATTCCTTGTACAGGTGTGTAATAGTCATTACCATATGTTAGGACAAAGACCAGAGTAATTACGTCAAAGTAGTACAGCAGTTGTATCTTACTGAGAATTGGATTTACCATTTAACATAGTGAAGACAGTCAAACAGTGAAGAAGCTGTGTGACAGCAGTGATGTTGCAATGAACAAGACAGTTCAGAGGACCATAGTAAATCAACTAGTAATCACAAACAGTCAGGAAAATACCTCATTTACTTAATTTTGTCAGACAGATTTCAGACATTCCTCATTTACATCTTACTATTTATTTCACTTGCCTAAGATTTTTGTAAGCTGAATAAGCAGCCTGTGTCTAAGTGCACCTTGCTGTATGAATCATGCCGAAGCTGTGGTTATGTGCAGCTGGAGCAAATTCCCTCCATGCCTTGGAGCAGTGACTATAAATGCTGTCCATTAACAGCAAAGGGTCTAAAATCTCAGTCGGGCATATCTCGGGTTTTAATTTTTTAATTCAAGCTTTATACTCCCTTTTTCGTATAGATCCAGTGGAAGGTATGTATCCAGCCATTTCTGTTTCATCCTTTCATGTTCAGTCTCTAAATCTTTTCTCTGATCAGCATCAATCTTTTCAAAAACAAAAAAGCATGCTTCCTCCACTTTTTCATCTCTCAGTATGCCTAAATAATGTTTTGTAACTATTTTTAATTTTAATGGCATGCATACGATCTCTTAAAGTTGCGATTAACTTCCTTTCACTCGTTCCAAAATAGAACGTTGCACAAGCATTTCACTTTGCAGTATTCAGAATGGCCTCAGTAGTGCAATTTTAATGCCTATTTGCTCCAAGATTTTTTTCTAGACATCCAATTACAAAATACAAACTACTGACTATAAACTAATGATGTGTACATCTTCTACAGGAAACTTTCTTTACATTCAAGCCCTATCTAAACCTTATTTCCAAACTGTGTTTTATTTTAGTCCCTTTCATGTTTTGAAAACATAGGACATTACTCACACTTTTCCACGCCATCTGGTTGGCTTTCAAAATCTTATACTTAGTTTTATACTTTTATCATATCATTGTTTACTGAATATAGTAATGTCATAATGTGGTCCTTCTGTTGTTTTGTCTGTATTCTGTTAAACTCATTTTCATCTTTAGTTTAATTACTGGACTACATTTTTTCTGTCTCATTTATAACCTCAACAATTACCCCTTCCACCAAGTATTCTGGGTAATCTTTCTTCATAGACTTTCACCTATATTCCTTTACTGTCAATTTTGCAACATACTTAAAATCGCAGCTTCTCAATTTACACACAAAAAATCAACTACCCTATGTGCATGATGACAGTAATGTAAACGCAGCAGCGACAGCAAAAACTGTACAGTCTAGAAGTAAGTTATTTGAAAAATACCCTACCTTCTTCAAAAGCAAAATACTTAAATACGTTGCCTCTTTTTTAATTGCATTGCAACATCTGCACAATACAAGTTCATAACTTCTTTCCCGAGCACGTGGTCGCGTTAATTTCAACTGCTGCACATGACATACGCATAAACAATGCAATACAGAACAGGCAGGGTGTTTGCCACTTCTATGCAACGTACACCATTCTATCACAAACTAGAATCACAAGATCATTATGTTGCCCACCATTACGGAAGCCATAAGCATTTTAAAACGTAGCCATGATAACACATTTTTTATTAAATCTGAGCCCGCTACTTCATCCACAATTCGAAACAGAATATGCCTGTCAAATAGGGATTGCAGGTAGTAAAGGCATAAGTTTTTATTTCAGACTTAACGCACAACGCTTTCTTTTATCACTTTTTCCTGTTACCAATTTCTGAACCAAGTGGTTCACATGTCACAGAGATGGTGTATAACATGGAAGGAAGGATGTGTGCATAAATGCAAGACATTTGCCAAGTCCCAGACGCAGGCAGTGTTCTTGCATTTCCCCTTCTTCACATTCATAGGAAAAAAAAGCATATGCATAAAGTCTCTTTTTTTTTGGAGGGGAGGCCCTAAGGGCAAGGACGATGTGCGTGTGTGTTTGCGATATACACACATACACTTGGATATGCATCGCCTGAGCTAAATTTCTGCTCTGTTGTTGACTGCTTTATTTGTGTCAAGGCTCTTAGGGCCCCAGGAGCGACGCCAGACCCTTGGCTCAGCAGGTCGTCTTCTAAAATGTCTAACTTACCTACCTCTACTGGCATTTAAAATTCGTAGGAGATCTTGACAATGTTTTACATTGCATAGCAAAATGTACAGACACTGAACTTTGTTAAATGCCTTGCTCTAACAGAAGGACCCTTAAACAGGCTCGACTTTTCTAAAGACAAGTCAAGTCAGCAAGCCCTCTAACAAACTGTACCTATCAGCAAAAGTCATAAAAGTAGCATTTTACTTGCAGCCCTGATGGCAACACAAGCTTCGTAATGTACTTGTTCAACTGCACTTGTCATACTAAAACACGGCTGCCATATATGTCCGGAAGCTATCGGTAACCTCAGCCTGACATTTTATATTTCAGCATACCACCCCTTAGACCAACCGCAAATACAATCCCGGAACTCAGTGCACTACCGGCACAAGTTTTAACAGCAGGACAGTCCTGAAAAAGAATGACCACAGCACATCAGTTATGCAAGTGGTGGCTTGGATTGTAAGTATCCGATTGATTGCCACCGTTTGATTGAGGAAATGCACACGGAGCTGGCTTTGCTGTAATCTGGAGGAAAGACAGGGAGCATTCAAAGCTGAATTTAACAAAAAAGTCCAAAAGGACCATCGGGTAACTCCACTCTAAATCCTAAGTTGAGAAGGTAACTGACAACCTTCAGTTACTTTCTTGACTTATTTTTTACCAATAGCTTGAAATTAGGGGCTGTAAACTTACTTGCGCTGCAGGAAGGCACTTAGGGTTAACATGAAGAAATTCCTATCATGTCATAGCGCGCTTGGTGTTCAGCACAGAGGTGCCAGATGACTGTTCTCGGGGTTAATGAGAGAAGTGCTCCACAAGGGCCTATCCTTCTCTTCAATTAAGATTCATGCTTCTGCCATCTCAGCTCATTGTAATATTGAGCCACCCCTCTTCTCTCATCCTCTGGTCAAACAGTCCCTGAGAGGAGACAAAAATTTACAAGCCCCCAGGAGAGCTCCCACTCCAGCCTGGAACCTTAACTTTGTTTTGGAAAAGCTCACTCTTCTGCCCTTTGCACCTGCTGCTACAGCAGAGTTAAAATTCCTCTCATGGAAAACAGCTTTACTTCTAGCCATCACTTCAGCAAGAAGAGTGTCTGAATTGCAGGCCCTTATGGCCGTGGAACCCTTCATTATCTTCCATGCAGGCAGGGTTTCCCAGGTGGTATGTAGTGTGGCTTTAAACCAATCCATTCAATTGCCAACCGTTTTCCCCTAATTTTCAGACTAAAAGGGAAAGGATCCTGCATTCCCTGGACGTATACAGGCAGCTTAGGTCCTATCTGGACAAGATTAAGCCTTTCAGGAAAACTGACCAGCTGCTAGTCAGCTTTGCTGCAGGGGCAGAGGGCAAGGCCATTTCAAAGCAATCCATTTCTAAATGGATAGCACACTGCATCCATTTCTGCTACAAACACCATAGGAAACCTACCCCACAGGGGATCAGAACACATTCCACTAGGACTACATCTACCTCTACAGCCTTTCTCAGAGGAGTCCCTACCAGGGACGTCCTGGAAGCTGCAACCTGGAGCTCTGTACACACTTTCACCAAGCATTACCACTTGCCTATCTTTTCTAAATCCAGAGCTGGATTTGCCACAGCAGTCTTACAAGGCCTGCTTGCCAGCCCTAATGCTTCTTGACTGCCTCCACCCATCCTCAGCTTTAGGAATCAACCCAAATGTCATGACTGCAATAGTGAAACACGAAGAACATAGTACAGTTGTGTACACTTACCATAAATGTAGATGTTTGAGCGTATTCACTGTTGCAGTCCTGGTTACCCTCCCTCCAGCCCCCTGACTTCTCTTTATTTCTACCTAGCTTTTATTTGGCATACCTTATATGATTGGTATTTACTTTTTGCTGAGGGTGTTCCACACCATGTAATTGCTTCCTATTTAGGGGGCTGCTGACGTATGGGGTGAGCAAAACTGATGCAATAGCGTCGGCTGCATGTTTTGTATCCCTGACGACCTGATGTCATGGAAGAAGCGACGGCATCTGACGCAGAAATCCCAAGACTCTGGTATTTAGGCCACCCAAATGTGATGACTGCAACAGTAAATAAACTTGAACATCTACATTTATGGTAAGTGTACACAACTTTACTTTTCCCTCCCTCCATCCCCTATATAGTATCTTCCCCTAGGGGGACATAAGCTTCCCACTGTGGCTTTTTGCCACCAGGACCACTTTTCCTTATTTCCTTGTGCTTCTGACGGGTTAGGGCAAGAAAAACTGATGCAATGACGTTGGCTGCCTTGCTTTATAGCACTGATGGCTTGACGTCAGATTATAGGTGACTGCAGCCGACACAAAAAAAAAAAAAAAAAAAAAGAAAACATTGACTCGAGTTTTCGGGCTGGCCGAGGGCTACCCCACAGCAGGGATAACTCGCAGATGATGACTGCAACAGTGAATACACTTGAACATCTACATTTATGGCAAGTGTACCCAACTGTACTTTCTCATTGTCCCTAAGGGCTTTCTGTTCATCTTGGAGCTTTTTCAGTTCTGAGTGTGTGTTCGTATGTCATATTTATGACGTGCGGAGCATAATTGTGACATACAATACCTATAAGTACTAAAGGTTTTGGTGTACTGGCTGGACATGGCAGTATAGATGCCTTGGGTAACGAATGCTGCAACAGTGAAGAGAAGGACATCTACTGTTATGGTAAGGTTTTACACAACTGTACTTTCGTGACCAAGATCGCATCAGTTGCACTGATTCAAATGAGCAGGTCCCAAAAGGAATATTTTAACGTGTTTAAAAGACAAGCTTTGCAATGCAAAATCCTTTTCAGTAAAGTGGTTTGTGACTGTACATGGATCCTTGTTTTGCCTAGTTTCTGAAAAGAAAGAAACAGCAACGGTATTAACAGTTTGTATAATGATTATACACTAGGAATTTATCAGTCTCACTTCATGGGCACTGTCTTCAGCTTGCTATCTTTGGCCTTACCTGAGAATCTGTATAAATTAATTCAGCCTGTAACAAACGCAGGTTAGTATGAAAGAGCAGCAGTTGCAGTACAGGTCTTGTACCAGAGGGTGATTTCAGAGGATGTGGGAAATTATTTGCCTCTGAGTGTTGGCTGTAATGCAGCGCATCTAAAAAACAGTCTGTGGCAAAGGGCCATATGTTTTATTTCCCATACAGTGCAGATTTTTATTTCTGTAAAACATTTGCAGTAAACAATGTAATCCTAAAATAAAACTACTGCTCAAGACCAAAACCATGCAGTCAAAATACAATGAGTCTCTTCGGACAATGGACGGATAACAAATAATGGTAAGCAGCAAAGTACAAACTTTTATGGTTTGAAAAAGCCACTTGGCGAAAGCGCTTACCAGATATCTGTTAATAAAAGGACTTGCTTCATAAAGGATTCACAAAGCCTTTTATGTTTTCGACTTGGAACGTTTATTTATCCATGGTCTGAAGAGACTTGCATGCTGTTCGTCAACGTTTGTATGACTGTGTTGAATATTTATATACCTTTGGTCTGAAGAGACTTGTGTGCTGTTCGTCACCGTTTATATGACTGTGGTGAATATTTATATACCTTTGGTCTGAAGAGACTTGTTGTGTGCTGTTCGTCACCGCTTTTATGACTGTGGTGAATATTTATATACCTTTGGTCTGAAGAGACTTGTACTTTGCTGCTTACCGTTATTTTTTGGGTTCACTACATATTACCGAAAACCCATAATCCCGACGCCCAAAATACCGAGCTCATATGACCTAATGCCCATAAACCCGAAATATCATAATACCGACGCCAAGAATACCGTAACTGTACTGTCTTAAACTTAAAAGATATGTAATTACATGTATATGTACTGAAGTAATAAATATATGCCACTTACTGACTTAAACAGTAAACCTGTCAATGTATTCGTAATGTCATGTACACGTCAACTGACGTGAAAGGATAAGAGTGGTTCTAACGAAGTTTCAGATGTTCAACGGCTAACGTTGCAGTCATGGCAAATATAATGTATGATGCGCCTGGTAGTGTAGGTGTGTTGTATCCAAGGCTTAAATCACAAAAATCTAAGGAAGTCCTTGTCGTAGATGGTTGCGTTTACCACTTGGAACGTAAAAGTAGTGTTAAGCGTTACTGGTGTTGTAAACTAAAGAAGGGTAATGCTTGTAAGGGACGGTGACTGAATCACTCTTTTGATGGTGAATTGCTAAAGAAAACTATGCCTCATAATCATGCAGGTGATCCATGTGAAGTAGAACGGTATAGTGTTTGTGGATCACTGCGCGAGAGAGCTGCTATAGCCAGAGATACACCATGTTTACTAGTGGAAGATGCGTTAGCATCTACATCCGTTGTGTTCCAAGTCTTCCTAATAGGAAGGCTATGCTTCAGCAAATTCGTCGAGTGAGGTGTAAGAGTTCAGCTGTTGTTCACATACCTAATGTAACATTAGATACACTGGATGTTAATAACTTCCCTCTACAAAAGTGGTGAATTCGTTGTAAAATGGGCTAATGATAGCAGCTCAGGTACCCAAGTGATTGTGTTTAGTACTGTTCATAATCTCAGTGATCTAAGTGTAGCAACGATTTGGATGATGGACGGAACATACTTTTGTAAAGGCGCTATATGTCGTCAATTGTATAGCATCCATGGTATTGTAAAGTGTTGTGGCTATAGTAGATCTGTACCACTGATATATGCTTTAATGTTGAAAAAGTCACTTCGTGCCTATAATATGTTATGGCACTGTGTTTTGCATCTCTTTTCCTGCCAAGAGTTAAACTTGTCACTGCAGTTCATTCTCTGTGATTATGAGGTGGCAGCTATTAAAAGTATCAGATTGAACTTTGCTAATGTCACTGCTAAGGGTTGCCTTTTTCATTTTGGCATGAATGTGTGGCTTAAAGTTCAACAGCTAGGGTTAGGTTCACTGTATAATAAGTGCTATCAGTTTCAGTTATCCGTAAAGTGTTTGGTTGCACTAGCTTTTCTGGATGAGTCTGAGGTACTTCCAGCGTTCAGTGAGTTGAAGGGGTCATTCTCTGATGAAGGAAAGGAGTTAATAAAGTATTTCACCGACTGGTATGTGCTTGGTAGGATTAGGAAATTTACTACTAGGTCCACTGCGGTTTGTAGGTTTTGTCATTTTGGAATATTTCAGAACTAAATAAATTGTTTTAAAACTCGGTAGAGGCGTGGCATCGAAGACTTAAATGTTTACTCGGTGATAGGGCTACAGACATTTCGGTGCTGATGTCATGTCTTACTAGAGAGCAGAATAGAGTAGATAGACTGCGTGAACAATTAGCAGCTGGGTGTCCACCTTCTCCTAAACGAAGGCGTGTTGTAGACAGGCAGGAAAAGTTTGAACGCTTATTATCACATAGGGCTGAGTACTCGTCTGTAGAATTTCTTAGATGTATTGCAAGGCTCCTTAAAATGTAAAGTATTACAACTGTATGTAATTGTAATAATGCCGTTGTTCCACTATCCGTATACAGTTTTTTTCTAAGTTTAAACTGTTTGTGTTAATGATATAGACTAATATTTTAAGGTATAGGGATTTGAAGAATAGTACTTGCAAGTGATGGTAATATAGGGTTTGTTGTGTGTATTTGCTGGTAGGGTGTTGTTTTGCACATAATAATATGGTTTTCAATTGGCGTATATGTTGTTATGCACGTTAATGCCGTTGTGGGATTCATTTCGAGATTATGGGCTCTCGATATTATGGGCGTTGATATTGTGACTTTTCAGGTTTATGGACATTAGGTCTTATGGGCTCGGTATTTGGATTATGAGTTTTCGGTAATGTGTAGTGAACCCTATTTTTTATATGTTCATTGTCTGAAGAGATTCATTGTATTTTGACTGCATGGTTTTGGTCTTGAGCAGTAGTTTTATTTTATGATTACATTATTGTTTTGTTTTCTGCTCAAGAATATACATTTTCTTGTGGTACTGACTGTTACCTGGGTTATATTTGCAATAAACAGATTATGGTATTTAAAGGTACCTCTAAGTACAAGTCATCTGGGCAAGGTAAAAAATAATGGGGGTCAAAGGCCCTAAAATAGCATCAGATGTTAAATATTGTTTTTTTAGAAACTTGGCTTTGTGTAGGCATGCATTTTCTGAAGGATGTTAAGAAACTTAAACATCTGTCATTATAGGTTCATAGGTTGGTACTAGGCTTTTGGCCCTGAGGCCTATATAAGCCTAGCCAAAGGTACCTATTTTCCTGTGCCACTGTCGAGCAGAGCCACAGAAGTGATCCCTGGGTGAATTTCCTGTCTCCCATCCAATCATCAAGATTTTCTTGAGTGCTAATGAGGAGCTTTGTTTGATATAGATAGGTAGTTTGTTCCAGAATATGGAAGTCTCTGGGACAGAAATCTATCCCTCCAGCATGTTCTGTTTATTGTGGTGACAAGGTTTAGGTCTCTAGGATTGGGATTTCTTTAAGTGAAGCATGTCCACATGCTCTGGGTTTGACATAGCTTTGTATGTTAGGCAGAGATCACATCTGAGTAACCTGCAGTTTTTGAGATGGCATCTGTTTGAGGCCGGTAATCCTCTTTGTGAGGTATTTCTGTGGCCTTTCCAGTTGTAGATGTCTTGTGAGGTACATGCCAAAATGGGTCTAATGAGTGGGAACAATGACCTCTTTTTCCTGGATGAGAAACCTGATGAGGTGTGCCACGAGAAGGATTTCCACTACTGTGGCGTGATTATCAAAGGATCCACCTATACTGTGTGGCGACATGCGTGCATTGAAGGTTGTGCGTTAGGCCCGGCAAGCCAGCACGTAAAGTCTACTGCCAACATTAGCGGACCGGAGTTAACCAGGAAAAGCCGAAAGACACAACAAGACTACTATCCACCTGTGTCCCAAGGTGTCTTATCACACTTTTAGTGTTAAGTAGACTACCGCCTATGTGGTAGTTCATGGGCACAGAGTTTTTACCAAAAGGGATGACTATGCACTTTTCTGAGCTTGAGGCCATGGTTTTGACACCAGGCATCTGTCTCAGCGTGGCCCTTTTGTAGGATGCCCACATCTTATGGAGTTTTGATTATGGCTTCTAGTTTACAGTCATCTGCGAACTTAGTTAGCCAAAGACCATCTGTGTTGGCCTGTATTTCAGAGAAGTAGATACCAAACAGCAGAGGACCCAGGACTGAACCCTGTAGAACTCCACTTGTCTGAAGTTGTATTTGGAGTCTGCTACTTTCACAGTGTGGGTTCTATCAGTGAGCCAGTTGGCAACCCATCTTGTGACCTAGGGATTTATACCTAGTTTAGTGAGTTTGTGTGTAATTCCAGAGTGATGGATGGTGTTGAAAGCCCCTGCTTGCCAGCCCTAATGCTTCTTGACTGCCTCCACCCATCCTCAGCTTTAGGAATCAACCAAATGTCATGACTGCAATAGTGAAACGAAGAACATAGTACAGTTGTTTAAAATTACCATACATATAGATGTTTGGTATTCACTGTTGCAGTCCTCCTCCAGCCCCCATTTCTGCCTAGCTTTTATTTGGCATACCTTATATGATTGGTAGGTGTTCCACACCATGTAATTGCTTCCTATTTAGGGGCTGCTGACGATGGGGTGAGCAAACTGATGTAATAGCCGGGCTGCATGTTTTGTATCCCTGAGATGTCATGGAAGAAGCGCGGCATCTGACGAAATCCCAAGACTCTGGTATTTAGGCCACCCAAATGTGATGACTGCAACAGTAAATAAACTTGAACATCTACATTTATGGTAAGTGTACACAACTTTACTTTTCCCTCCCTCCATCCCCTATATAGTATCTTCCCTAGGGGACATAGCTTCCCACAGTGGCTTTTTGCCACCAGGACCACTTTTCCTTATTTCCTTGTGCTTCTGACGGGTTAGGGCAAGAAAAACTGATGCAATGACGTTGGCTGCCTTGCTTTATAGCACTGATGGCTTGACGTCAGATTATAGGTGACTGCAGCCGACACAAAAAAAAAAAACATTGACTCGAGGCTGGCGAGGGCTACCCCACAGCAGGATAACTCGCAGATGATGACTGCAACAGTGAATACACTTGAACATCTACATTTATGGCAAGTGCACCCAACTGTACTTTCTCATTGTCCCTAAGGGCTTTCTGTTCATCTTGGAGCTTTTTCAGTTCTGAGTGTGTGTTCGTATGTCATATTTATGACGTGCGGAGCATAATTGTGACATACAATACCTATAAGTACTAAAGGTTTTGGTGTACTGGCTGGACATGGCAATATAGATGCCTTGGGTAACGAATGCTGCAACAGTGAAGAGAAGGACATCTACTGTTATGGTAAGGTTTTACACAACTGTACTTTCGTGACCAAGATCGCATCAGTTGCACTGATTCAAATGAGAAGGTCCCAAAAGGAATATTTTAACATGTGTTTGAAAGACAAGCTTTGCAATGCAAAATCCTTTTCAGTAAAGTGGTTTGTGACTGTACATGGATCCTTGTTTTGCCTAGTTTCTGAAAAGAAAGAAACAGCAACGGTATTAACAGTTTGTATAATGATTATACACTAGGAATTTATCAGTCTCACTTCATGGGCACTGTCTTCAGCTTGCTATCTTTGGCCTTACCTGAGAATCTGTATAAATTAATTCAGCCTGTAACAAACACAGGTTAGTATGAAAGAGCAGCAGTTGCAGTACGGGTCTTGTACCAGAGGGTGATTTCAGAGGATGTGGGAAATTATTTGCATCTGAGTGTTGGCTGTAATGCAGCGCATCTAAAAAAACAGTCTGTGGCAAAGGGCCGTATGTTTTATTTCCCATACAGTGCAGATTTTTATTTCTGTAAAACATTTGCAGTAAACAATGTAATCCTAAAATAAAACTACTGCTCAAGACCAAAACCATGCAGTCAAAATACAATGAATCTCTTCGGACAATGGACGGATAACAAATAATGGTAAGCAGCAAAGTATGAACTTTTATGGTTTGAAAAAGCCACTTGGCGAAAGCGCTTACCAGATATCTGTTAATAAAAGGACTTGCTTCATAAAGGATTCACAAAGCCTTTTATGTTTTCGACTTGGAACCTTTATTTATCCATGGTCTGAAGAGACTTGTATGCTGTTCGTCAACGTTTGTATGACTGTGTTGAATATTTATATACCTTTGGTCTGAAGAGACGACTTGTGTGCTGTTAGTCACCGTTTATATGACTGTGGTGAATGTTTATATACCTTTGGTCTGAAGAGACTGTGGTGAATGTTTATATACCTTTGGTCTGAAGAGACTTGTGTGCTGTTCGTCACCGCTTTTATGACTGTGGTGAATATTTATATACCTTTGGTCTGAAGAGACTTGTACTTTGCTGCTTACCGTTATTTTTTGGGTTCACTACATATTACCGAAAACCCATAATCCCGACGCCCAAAATACCGAGCTCATATGACCTAATGCCAATAAACCCGAAATATCATAATACTGACGCCAAGAATACCGTAATTGTACTGTCTTAAACTTAAAAGATATGTAATTACATGTATATGTACTGAAGTAATAAATATATGCCACTTACTGACTTAAATAGTAAACCTGTCAATGTATTCGTAATGTCATGTACACGTCAACTGACGTGAAAGGATAAGAGTGGTTCTAACGAAGTTTCAGATGTTCAACGGCTAACGTTGCAGTCATGGCAAATATAATGTATGATGCGCCTGGTAGTGTAGGTGTGTTGTATCCAAGGCTTAAATCACAAAAATCTAAGGAAGTCCTTGTCGTAGATGGTTGCGTTTACCACTTGGAACGTAAAAGTAGTGTTAAGCGTTACTGGTGTTGTAAACTAAAGAAGGGTAATGCTTGTAAGGGTCGAACGGTGACTTAATCACTCTTTTGATGGTGAATTGCTAAAGAAAACTATGCCTCATAATCATGCAGGTGATCCATGTGAAGTAGAACGGTATAGTGTTTGTGGATCACTGCGCGAGAGAGCTGCTATAGCCAGAGATACACCATGTTTACTAGTGGAAGATGCGTTAGCATCTACATCCTTGGGTTGTGTTCCAAGTCTTCCTAATAGGAAGGCTATGCTTCAGCAAATTCGTCGAGTGAGGTGTAAGAATTCAGCTGTTGTTCACATACCTAATGTAACATTAGATACACTGGATGTTAATAACTTCCCTCTACAAAGTGGTGAATTCGTTGTAAAATGGGCTAATGATAGCAGCTCAGGTACCCAAGTGATTGTGTTTAGTACTGTTCATAATCTCAGTGATCTAAGTATAGCAACGATTTGGATGATGGACGGAACATACTTTTGTAAAGGCGCTATATGTCGTCAATTGTATAGCATCCATGGTATTGTAAAGTGTTGTGGCTATAGTAGATCTGTACCACTGATATATGCTTTAATGTTGAAAAAGTCACTTCATGCCTATAATATGTTATGGCACTGTGTTTTGCATCTCTTTTCCTGCCAAGAGTTAAACTTGTCACTGCAGTTCATTCTCTGTGATTATGAGGTGGCAGCTATTAAAAGTATCAGATTGAACTTTGCTAATGTCACTGCTAAGGGTTGCCTTTTTCATTTTGGCATGAATGTGTGGCTTAAAGTTCAACAGCTAGGGTTAGGTTCACTGTATAATAAGTGCTATCAGTTTCAGTTATCCGTAAAGTGTTTGGTTGCACTAGCTTTTCTGGATGAGTCTGAGGTACTTCCAGCGTTCAGTGAGTTGAAGGGGTCATTCTCTGATGAAGGAAAGGAGTTAATAAAGTATTTCACCGACTGGTATGTGCTTGGTAGGATTAGGAAATTTACTACTAGGTCCACTGCGGTTTGTAGGTTTCCGCCATTGTTCCCTGTGTCATTTTGGAATATTTCAGAACTAAATAAATTGTTTTTACCGCGAACGCAAAACTCGGTAGAGGCGTGGCATCGAAGACTTAAATGTTTACTCGGTGATAGGGCTACAGACATTTCGGTGCTGATGTCATGTCTTACTAGAGAGCAGAATAGAGTAGATAGACTGCGTGAACAATTAGCAGCTGGGTGTCCACCTTCTCCTAAACGAAGGCATGTTGTAGACGGGCAGGAAAAGTTTGAACGCTTATCACATAGGGCTGAGTACTCGTCTGTAGAATTTCTTAGATGTATTGCAAGACTCCTTAAAATGTAAAGTATTACAACTGTATGTAATTGTAATAATGCCGTTGTTCCACTATCCGTATACAGTTTTTTTCTAAGTTTAAACTGTTTGTGTTAATGATATAGACTAATATTTTAAGGTATAGGGATTTGAAGAATAGTACTTGCAAGTGATGGTAATATAGGGGTTTGTGCGTTGTGTGTATTTGCTGGTAGGGTGTTGTTTTGCACATAATAATATGGTTTTCAATTGGCGTATATGTTGTTATGCACGTTAATGCCGTTGTGGGATTCATTTCGAGATTATGGGCTCTCGATATTATGGGCGTCGATATTGTGACTTTTCGGGTTTATGGACATTAGGTCTTATGGGCTCGGTATTTTGGGCGTCGGGATTATGAGTTTTCGGTAATGTGTAGTGAACCCTATTTTTTATATGTTCATTGTCTGAAGAGATTCATTGTATTTTGACTGCATGGTTTTGGTCTTGAGCAGTAGTTTTATTTTATGATTACATTATTGTTTTGTTTTCTGCTCAAGAATATACATTTTCTTGTGGTACTGACTGTTACCTGGGTTATATTTGCAATAAACAGATTATGGTATTTAAAGGTACCTCTAAGTACAAGTCATCTGGGCAAGGTAAAAAATAATGGGGGGGGGTCAAAGGCCCTAAAATAGCATCAGATGTTAAATATTGTTTTTTTAGAAACTTGGCTTTGTGTAGGCATGCATTTTCTGAAGGATGTTAAGCCCGAAACTTAAACATCTGTCATTATAGGTTCATAGGTTGGTACTAGGCTTTTGGCCCTGAGGCCTATATAAGCCTAGCCAAAAGGTACCATGGCTTTCGCCACCCAAGAAAATTATTTTCCTGTGCCACTGTCGAGCAGAGCCACAGAAGTGATCCCCGGGGTGAATTTCCTGTCTCCCATCCAATCATCAAGATTTTTCTTGAGTGCTAATGAGGAGCTTTGTTTGATATAGATAGGTAGTTTGTTCCAGAATATGGGAAGTCTCTGGGACAGAAATCTATCCCTCCAGCATGTTCTGTTTATTGTGGTGACAAGGTTTAGGTCTCTAGAGCGTGTAGCTTGGAGGGATTGGGATTTCTTTAAGTGAAGCATGTCCACATGCTCTGGGTTTGACATAGCTTTGTATGTTAGGCAGAGATCACATCTGAGTAGGCGATATGCGACAGAGTAACCTGCAGTTTTTTGAGACGGTCTACGTAGGGCATCTGTTTGAGGCCGGTAATCCTCTTTGTGAGGTATTTCTGTGGCCTTTCCAGTTGTAGATGTCTTGTGATGTACATACCAAAATGGGTCTAATGAGTGACGAGTAGAGGGGAACAATGACCTCTTTTTTCCTGGATGAGAAACCTTTTGTGATGAGGTGTGCCACGTAGAAGGATTTCCCGACTACTGTGGCGATGTGATTATCAAAGGATCCACCTATACTGCGGTGGTGGTGCTGCGGTAGCGTTGTCGCCTCACAATTAGACGTTGCCCGTTTGATTCTCAGAGCGTAGTCTGTGTGGCGACATGCGTGAATGGGCGTTCCTTCGTTGAAGGTTGTGCGTTAGGCCCGGCAAGCCAGCACGTAAAAGTCTACTGCCAACATTAGCGGACCGGAGTTCCGCTGTGGCGACCCCTAACCAGGAAAAGCCGAAAGACACAACAAGACTACTATCCACCTGTGTCCCAAGGTGTCTTATCACACTTTTAGTGTTAAGTAGACTACCGCCTATGTGGTAGTTCATGGGCACAGAGTTTTTACCAAAAGGGATGACTATGCACTTTTCGGCATTGAGCTTGAGGCCATGGTTTTGACACCAGGCATCTGTCTCAGCGTGACCCTTTTGTAGGATGCCCACATCTTATGGAGTTTTGATTATGGCTTCTAGTTTACAGTCATCTGCGAACTTAGTTAGCCAAAGACCATCTGTGTTAGCCTGTATTTCAGAGAAGTAGATACCAAACAGCAGAGGACCCAGGACTGAACCCTGTGGAACTCCACTTGTCTGAAGTTGGATTTGGAGTCTGCTACTTTCACAGTGTGGGTTCTGTCAGTGAGCCAGTTGGCAACCCATCTTGTGACCTAGGGATTTATACCTAGTTTAGTGAGTTTGTGTGTAATTCCAGAGTGATGGATGGTGTTGAAAGCCTTGGCGAGATCTAGATAGGGTTTGTGAACCATCGTACCCTCATCTACGGCATTGGTGACTGCTTCAAAGAAGTCTATCAAGTTTAGGAGACATAGTCTGCCTTTTACAATCCCGAACTGGGTAGGATCCAGAGTTTGGAGATTACCAATGTCATTGTTTATAAGTTCCATGGTACGTTCCATAGCCTCGCAGACCAGGCTCGTCAGGCTAATTGGGCGGTAGTTTCCAGGGTTCATGGTGGCTCCCCCTTTGTGGAGTGGGATAAGTCGCTGTGCTCCATTCAGTGGGCACATAGCTTAAGGTGAGGCTATGATTGAACATGGTACTTAGGTGGGGTGCCAGTTCGTTCTGTAGTTCATGTAGAACGCAGCCTGGGATGTTGTCGGGTCCCATGGATGCTGTGTTCTTGGCTTTGGAGAGGTTTTTTTTTTACCTGTGCAGCCGTGATTACAGGAACTTTGCTTTCTTCCGGTATAGAGATGGGCCCTTTAGGGGATGAGGGGGGTTAAAGTTAGCACTGAACCTATCTGCCAGGATGTTGGCAATATCAGTTGGTTCTGTATATTTAGTGCCATTGTGCTGTAGCTCAGAGCAGATCTGAGTGTTGCCATTGAGATTCTTGACATAGCTATAGAATGCTTTGTGGTTGTCTTTAGAGTCAGTGGCGATTATGTTTTTGTAGCTAGCTGTGGAGGATTTTATGAGGGATCTCAGCTTCTTACTGAGGTTGACCAGGGAGCTCCTCCAGTCATGGGATTTTACTCTTTTTTTTTTTTGCAACAGTTTCTTTCTTCTGTTGTAGAGTTTGTTTATGGCAGAGGACCACCAGATTGGCTTCCTTTTTTTGGAGGATAGCATCTTGGTTCTGTTAGGGATTGCACGATCCATGCACTTGTGTAAGTGCTTATAAAGTGCATTTGTGTAGGATTCAGCAGTCACACCTCTGTTTGTCAGCATGGGTGTCATGAAGTTTGCCACTTCTGTCTTAAGTAGTGGGAAGTTGGCTTTGGAGAAATTTTTTACGGTGGTTTCCCTAATATGGAGTGGGTGAAGGATGTGGATGTCTAGGGTGATTAGCTTGTAGTCGGATCTGACCAACGAGGAATTGACCTCTGGTGTGGAGCACTGGTTGCCCATGTTGGTAATGACCAGGGCTAGGCTATTGCTGCCCTTGGTGGGGGTGTGGATAAGTTGATCCAAGGCATTGGAATTTATGAATTCCAGAAAACGGTTAGCACAAGAGTTGGTACATGAGCCGTTATCCCATTTAATGGTGGGGTAGTTGAAGTTGCCCATTATTAGGGTGTTAGGTTGTACCCTAATATTTTTCCAGTGCATCAGGAAATGAGGAGTGGGAATTCTGAGGCATGGTGAGGGATCTGTAGCAAGCTACAATTTGGATTGCGGTCTTGCCCAGAGTTGGTTGCACTTGGATAATCTTGGATGCATTATGCTGAGCAATTAGCCTGGAAGTGTGAATATCCTTAATGAATATGGACATGCCTCTGCCTTTAGTGTTTTGGTCCAGATTAGGTGGCCGAAAGGTGTGGTATGAATTATAGCCTGGTAATGCAGGGGTACTCTCTAGAGCCTTGAACCAGGTCTCTGTCACTGCACAGATGTCGCTGTTCTCCATTTTAAGGAGTGCCTCGAGTGAATGCATTTTGAGGTTTAGACTTCTAGCATTGAGTAGCAATACCCTCATATTTTGCTTGGTTGTACCGGTTACGATGGTGAATTTGTCATTTGAACTTTGCCTAAAAAAGGCACTATAGGGGTGTCTAGAGCCTTAGCCAGTATCCAGAATCCCAAGGGCGAAAGGTGTAGGCCATCTATGGCAAAACTTCGTGGTTTGTCGATCATGTCATCCCAGGCAGACAGATACTGGATCCCCTTAGAATGACACCAGAAGATTAGCCAATTGTTGAAGTCAGTCATTTTGTCCTTGTACTGTGGTGTCATTCTGGGTGATGGCAGGATGCTGCTCAGGGCTAGGGTCATACCTGCCTGGGCTACAAGATCGGACAGCTCCTCCATGTCCCTTTTCATGTAGTCCAGGGATGTACGTCTCAGGTCATTCACACCAACATGGACAATGACAGTGTCATATTTGTACTTGTTGTGGAGTGACCTGAGTGCATGCATTATGTGGTGGATCCTGGCACCTGACAGGCAGCTGACAGTAACTTTCTCCTTGTTTAGCCTGGTGAGTGGAACATCAGTGTGCCTGACTATAGAGTCACCTATGACTAGAGTGTTGGGTACTTTGTTATGCCTTATGGGCTATGGTTGAGTGGCACACTGAGTTTGTGTGCTGTGTCTCATTAGGGTTGTGTTGGGGAGTGGAGGTTGCTTGCGTTTCTGCTTTGAAGGTCCCTGTTGCTTGGGCAGGTTTTTACTGAGAGCCTCCACGAATGTAGGTGTGTGTTGTGTTTCTGTGTGTGTGTTTTGGTGGTGTAGGTTTTGAGGGACTATGTGATGGGGGTGGTGTGGTGCAAGTGTTTACCTTCTCCTCTTGACTGTCTAGTCCAGTCTTTGGTGAAGAGAGCTTTGTTTCCAGTCTGGCTATATAAGTGCATCTCTCACAAGTTGTAGTGTTGGGTGGTAGGAGGAGAGGGTTGTCTGTGTACATGAGGCAATTGCTGCATTGCCTCAAGATGCCCAGATTCATCCGGTTGACAGGAGAAAGCACCGGGAGCTGACCCTTAGACATGCCTGGATAGGTGCTTATTTATTAAGTACTAGAAACTGTTTTCCTCTAGACCAGTGAGGAAAGTTGAGTGCTGTAGTAATTTGTAGCGTATTTAGTGCTTAAAACGAGCTATGAGCAAGTGCTGAGCTCAAAGAAACAGATTTGAGTGCTGAAACTAAAAAACTGGCTAGTTCCAAGAAATAAAAGTAAGCTAGAAGGCTTCCCTCTGGCAAGCTTAGACATTTTTTGCTAGAAAACCACAAATTTTAAGAGAAATGAACCACAAATATGAATCATGGACATTCTGGGAAAATTTTGACAGTTGAGTTGTTTGAGTACAGTGAAGAAATCGCACCACCTGGTTAACTTCTTTCTTGTTCTTCCCCTCCTTGTCTTAAGCTGTACAGCAAGACTGACTAAGATTTCAGTGAAATAATTGAATTAAACTGGGAGTCTGGAGGCCAGTAGGCCCTCCTAAAACTTGGGGCTCTAGATTCTGAGGTACATTTTTTGAGCTGTTAATTCCAATCTTTTGATTCAGTGATGACCTTGACACAAATCTTGATAGAGAAAGAAATCGCTCTGTTTTCTTTAGTATTTCCCAATGAATTGAAATTATAAATGCTGACAAGGATGCAAAAGGCATAACGGGAAATACTGATCAATCTTCACTTAATCCTTGACTGTGGGTTCGGTTCCGTATCTCAGAACCGACTTGGCTGTTGTTCCAGCTCACGCCTTCCAAAAACTCTCAAACTCAACCTTACCCATAATGCTCCTCTAAGG
Organism: Protopterus annectens; assembly: GCF_019279795.1. Classification (NCBI taxonomy): domain Eukaryota; kingdom Metazoa; phylum Chordata; order Ceratodontiformes; family Protopteridae; genus Protopterus; species Protopterus annectens. Next base: position 1,132,110,372 of record NC_056744.1, on the reverse strand, counting down.
ATTACCCCAGATCTCATTTGCTGATTTTAATGCCACAAGCGTTTTTTTTGCCAGCTATCAAGCAAGCTTATTTCTCTAAACTGTTAGGATTCTTTCTTCAAAACTCTTTAGTTAGTCATTACTTCTCTATTTTTCACTTACCAGCTCCTCTATTCGCCTTTCTTAACAAGAGTAGTGTTTTTTCCTTTGTATACTATTGTTGGTAGCTCCCCTCTCTTTCTTTTTACTATTACTGTAATCTGTTAATACCATTGTTGGTACCTTTCATACCATTGTTGGTGCGTTTTTCTATTTGCTTATTTAAAAAAAATTCTTTAGACTTTCTTTCCACCTTTCTTCCTGTGTGCTTGTTCGTTTCTTCTGCCATGGCTGAGAAGGCTAAAGGTATGTGTGGCTTCAAAAGATGCCTGAAATGTGATCATAAATTGCCAAACTCAGATGGGGCACACTGTGTGTGTCTACTTCTCCGGCTAGGTGCATCTTTAGGAAGACTATGCTATCTGTCATAGCTTCAGTCACCAAGCTCTTATAGAAAGAAAAAACAAACGCATCTTAAAGGGCCTTATAAAATCGAGCATCGACAAGGCCATATTAGTATCCGTCAAGTCTAAAACTAATGTTAGCTCCCCTTTTTCTTCATCTAAACATGAAGGATCTAAAAAGATCCGCTCTGTTCCCAGCAGTCTTGTCAGCACCGCCAATTAAAAATGGCTAAGACTTCCCCCAGTTCCCAAAGCAGTTTCAGTGGAACAGACTGAGAAACTGCCTCCACCATTGGTGCCTTCTGTGCCTACCTCTGCAACAACAATTTCAGCACCCATTACTGTTTTGGGCCAAAATGTTTTAGAACCTTCTCTCTCCTCTGTTCCAGCAGTTTCGGAACCAAAGGAGTTTTCATTTAAAGACAGGCCATGCACATAAACTACTTAAATCCAAAACTAAAAAATTTATTGAAACTTTCCAAAAATTTAAACCAGAAAGATATGCTACAGTACTCCTTCTACTACAAGATGGCGACATACACACCCCAACCCAGGCCCAGAAAATAATAAAACCACAACACATAAAAATCATACCAAACCCTTCTCTCCCTCTTCCTCCATACCCACTAACCAACTATCCATAGCCCACCTCAATATAATGTGCATCTGTAATAAAATTAGTCTACTCCATGCCCTACTTGAAATACACAACTTTGACATCTTATGCTTAACAGAAACCTGGCTAAAACCTGTAATTAAAGACATTGAGATTACCCCACCTGGTTATAGCATTGTAAGACATGATCGCTCCACCAAGAAAGGTGGAGGAGTAGCAATTATATATAGAACTAACCTAAAACTTACTCTTCTTGACCTTTCCTTCTCCCAAAACTACAATGCTGAAATAATTTGCTCAAAAATACAAATCAACAATAGTAAAGCAATAAACATCATCTGTGCATATATCCCCAGGAAATAACATCCCTACCCTAGAACACATTCTAGAACATATCTCTAACAAACTTCCTCAAGAAACACTATTTCTTGGGGACTTTAACATTGATTGGATATCATGTAGCAACATTAACCCTACTTCTCATATAAACCTAAATGGTTTTAAACAACTCATTAATGGTCCGACCAGAACCAACAAAAAAAACAAAAAAGAAACCACCTTGGACTGGATCCTTACTAACTCCCCCCTACAAAACTGGCATCCTTCCTGCATTAGTGATCACTCCCTCATTTACGAGTCAGAGCCAAAACTAACCTAAACTTTCCTACCACTCACAAAACACTATACTCCAAAAAAAATTTTATTCCTGAACAGTTTCAAACAGAACTTTCACAATATAACTGGACCCCTCTAAAACACCTCACACTTAACAAAGCCGTTGAATACTTCAATTCAGCATTCCTTGCGATCCTAAATCAACATGCCCCAAGTCGCACTATTAGAACAAAGACTAAGACAGCTCCCTGGCTAACCTCCAATACTAAGCATAAAATTATTCTCAGAAATAAATCTTGGAATAAATGCATGCCTCTAGAAACCCAACAGATCATCAAACCTTTAGAGAGCTCAGAAACAGTACTAAAAAGCTATCATAACAGATAAAAAGAATTTTACTTTGAACTACAACAATCCACCAATAAAGAACCAAAAATTCTGGTCTACTATTAACAATCTAATTACCCCAGGCAAATTAATCACACCCAATCCCCAGGACTTAGACCAAGACTCTACTTTAATAGCCAATAATTTCAATACTTTCTTTACTTCATCCATACAAAGTCTTGCTAACCACCTATCTCCTGATACCTCTCAACTGCTCTTAAGTAGCTTCAATGACTCTCTTCTCTCCTTCATCTACAACCCATACCCACCTCTTATATACAATCTCTATTACACAAACTTAAACCCACTACCCCTCAGCAGACAAGCTTCCTGCTGAATTCCTGCAAGTAGCAGCTAAAGTTATGCCTATCCTGTCTCTATTCTAATAAACAGATCCATAAAAGAAAGTGCTTTCCCAGCAATTTGGAAAATATCACACATCATACCCTTACACAAAGGAGGCAAATCTTCTAACTTTCGCCCAATTGCACTGTTATCTCCTCTAGCAAAAATTATGGAAAATGTATACATAAACAACTACTAAACCATCTCCTCCTTAACAACGGACACCCAACATGGATTTAGGGCTTCACATAGTACTACCACTGCACTACTCTCTTTCACCAATACCATCAACTCTAACCGTAATAACAACAAACTAACCTCTCCTCTATTTATAGACCTGTCAAAAGCCTTTGGTATGGTAAATCATACACTTCTTCTCCACATACTGAAAGATGACTCTTCTTTAACCTGGTTCTCATCATATCTAGATGATCGACATCGACATCACTAAAGTACTCTGGAAAAGTCTCTATCTACTCATTACCTATCTCATTAGGAGTATACTAGGATCTATACTAGGCCCACTTTTATTCTCCATCTTTATTAATGATCTCCAATCATCTATCCAAAACACTACCTGCATACAATAGGCAGATGATTCCACTTTAATCTGTACAGCCTCTCCTCTCAGAACACTCCATCCCTTACACACCTTACCTTTTCAACCGTTGAACAATGGTTCTCTCTAAGATGTCTTCCTTAACCCCCCAGAAAACAAAACTATTACTTTTTTACACACAAATCTACTCAACTACATTTTACTATCACTGCAAGTGATAACTCTCACATTACTCCTGACTCCACTACAAAACTGCTTGGTGTTACTATTGATAACAATCTAGCTTTGACCACCACATTAATAACACAATAAAAACAGTTAATAAAAAGATTGGTTCACTATACAGAATAAAACCTTTCCCTACACCTAAAGCACGACTACTTTAGCACAATCACATCTTATCTCTACCCTTCTGTATGCATCCTCGATCTACACTAATCTATCTAAAGGTAACCTTAGGAAACTGTCTACATCCTACCACAATATAGCTCGATTTGCCACTGCATCTCAGTATAGAACTCACCACTGCATAAACTTAAAACTTCTACACTGGCTGGAACTTCCTAACAAGATTATCTATCAACAACTCTTAATAGCACATAAAATTTTATATCAACCCTTGAAAACACCTGCTCTTAGCAACCTCTTGACTCCCTATAATAATTTAAAACAACTACGCTCCTCCCAAAAGCTACAAGTTAACATGACCAGAATTTCAAACTCTGCAGGGAACTGCCTTTTCTCCAACTCAGTTGGCAAAATATGGAATAACCTTCCTTACATATCTCCTCTCTAGCCACTTTTCCTTGCTTTAAAAGCAACTTCTTTCACATCTGAATAACTTGGCTCTGCTCTTGTACCAATTCCAGACTAACCTACTTTCATCTTTCAACTATACTTGCATTTTATTTAACACTCTAAATCTCTCTCTCAAATCATAAATAACATTATGATTCTACTGTTACTAAAAAAACATTATTATTTTTATTTTCATGTTTTTAATTACATAATTTGTATTACATAGTTAGTATTACTATTTGTTATTAGAATAGCATCACCTGACCTGAACTAATTTCCTTGTATTATTGCTCTTTGCCTATATCACAAGTGTTTTTGACATGTATTTCTATAAACATGCTTTAATCTGTGGAGAAATGGACAATGATCCAGAAGATAATCACCAATGTTAGCCCCCTCTTGGAGAAATCCCGGTCCCTGTTGGTCTCTTTGGTTCGTTCCACCAAGAGCCTCATGGAGTCCAATATTTTGATACTGGTGGACCAACTTCTGGCAGTGAGGGGATTAGCCACTTCCTCAATTCCTAGCCTCTCTGACTCTGGAACATTATCTGTCTCTACACCAGTTCTTGTACCTCCTCTGACTCCAGCTGAGCCTTTGGAGTTCCTGGTACAGACAGTCCCGGCTTTGACTGTCTCAGTGCTGGCCAGGTCTGCATCTCCGGCACCAATAACTGCCCTGAGCTCTCCAGTTCTGCCAGAACTGGAGATCTCCCAGGGTTGAAGCTTTGTTGTCGGTTCTGGGAGCATGGTTCCCCTCCAGTTTTTTCAGTCGTCCAAGCTTCTCGGGGCTTTGGCACATGTGAGCTCTACTCTGGCTTTGGCTTCTTCCTCGGTGTGGGATGAGACCATGGTTCCGAAGGAGTCTTTTTCTGTTCCGGCCTCCCATTCATCTATGGGAAGAGTACTTGCTTTCGAGGCCATGGAGTGGGCCTTATCCACTGTGGGCTCACAGTCAATATCACTTTTATTGCACCAACAACCCTGTCCTACCCCTCGCCCAGAGCTCCCTCCAGTCTCTGCCCTGGGACAGAGGGCACAGAAAACCTAAGGATCCAACTATGGTGATCATGTCCTCTTCAGGTACCTCTCCGGCACAGCCCACCGAGGAGATATCCCTGAAGAGGAAGTGCAAGAGGGAAGCACTTAGACACCCCTGAAGAGTCTTGCACAAAAGCTACTGATTTCAGTGAAGAGAAAGGTTTTCCAAAGTCACCCTTGGAAGATGTTTCCTTTGAAGACATTTTAGTTATGCTGAAACAGAGGGGTGGCTGGACTTCACATCAACCTTCCTCAGAGGAGTCAGTGTACCTGGAGGCTTTTCATTTCCCGACTTAACTACTTCTTGGCTCTGTCTGCCACCTGACAATTTAATTAAATGGATTGCACAGCTGGCTTGGAAGATACCTGATTCCATCGAACCAGTTCCCAGGAGACCAGACCATGTTTTTGTCAGCCCTTCAAGATCAGCAGCATTTGGCTAAAGGGATACCAGTAAATGGCATGATGGTTGCAACAGCCACCAAAAAGGAACTTGCTGATGAAAAGTCCTACTTTCCATCTTCGTAAAAAAGAGTCTAGGACAGTAGATTGGGAAGTTCATATACGTTTCAGTGACCTTTGCGCCAGGTCCTTGAACTTCATGGCACATTTCATGAGACTTCCAGTGAGATCTGATAAAGGAGTTATCAGATACTCTGACAGGAGCAGTCGCTGAGTGGATTCAGGACAAAGTAGCCTCCCAGCTGGCAACCCTTGATTCAGTATGCAATTCATCCATGAGGCTCATTGCACATGCAGCCGAAGGGATGACTAGTTTAGAGGATTCTGGCGTAGTCATGAGGAGACACGCCTGGATGCACTTATGTGAATTTGTGGAGCCATTAAAGTCTTCTTTCATCAATGCTGCTTTTGATGGAACATCCCCTTTTGGCCCCAAAGTTAGAGACCCTTGCCAGATGTGAGAAGGATACAAAGATGCTTTCTGCCGTGGGCATATGCTTTTCCACGCCTCAACAGTCTTACTCAAGGAACCAGAGTAGTGGGAAGCTATGGTTAAAAAAAGTCCCAAGGACCTTTCCACGACTCATGTGGCGATGACTCCCCTTGGGTCGGGATGAGTTACAATGGAAGATGCCTTGCTTGAGGCAGAGGTTGCCTGCAAAGTCGGGGTTCCAGGCATTCTTTCCCTGGTAACTCCTATCAGCACTCCTGAACAGAGGCTGGAGGTAGTCAGGAGACTTATCTCTGCACCTCCCTACCTGGCTAAGGACAGTTGGGTGCGGAGGATTATAACCAGAGGTTACAATATCCCATTTTCAAAAAACACCTAGACAGTCTGAAAGAATCCCAGACATTTCACCCAGTCACAGGGATGCAGCAGTCTTAGAAATTCAAAAACTGCTCAACAAAAGAGTCATCCAAGCAGTTCCCCCAGACCAGATAGGATCCGGAGTTTGCTCACGATTCTTTAGTGCCCAAGAAAACAGGGGACTGAAGACTGATTCTGGATCTCGTGTGTACTGAATAAGTAAGTTTAACAAACCAAATTCCAGATGGTCACAGTTCAGTCAATACTTCGTTCTTAGAAAAAGATGATTGGATGTGCTCAGTAGATCTTCAGGATACGTATTATCCCATAAAAATGGACAATCACTCCAGAAGATTCCTGCACTTCTGGCTGGGAGCCAATCATTATCATTTCAGAGCCTTGCCCTTTGGTCGCACCACAGCCCCCAGGGTGTTCACCAAATTGTGAGTAAAAGTAAATAATTGCATTACTTGTGGAAAGCAAGTACCTCAAAGATTTTCATTCGTACTGTATTCCTTGCTTAGGCCCTGATCACGACATACCTCGCTGTCGGTTTTGTGCCTTATTTAAACCACGAACTATTCGTCGGTCTGTTTTCGCTTCTAAATATTTTGGAGCTCTGTTCAATTACCCTGTTGACTTTGGTAAGCCATCCAACTACCGACATTCTGAAAAAAAAGCAAAGATAGAGACAGGCCACCTAGGTCCAACGCTGCCGACGATGCTTCTCGTAAGCCAGTCGCCAGTTAGCCAGTACTCATTGAGGCGCTTTCGCAGCCCCTGATACCCGCTACTTCAAATTTGCAGGCCTCTACTGAGACCCATTTGGAGTCCGGTATGCCGTGAGATGCTTCAACTGTGGAACCTGCGGATGTCTCTACCTTGGATGGGTCCGGAGCCACCGTGCAGGCACCGGCTTCTGAGTGTGTTTTCAGGCCTACTGACTTGTATTAAACCAGCGACATCTCCTCCTTCAAGGCCTAAAACTCGAACCATGCCTAGATAACTGACACCCAGACCGCATGGTCAGGCCTCTATGCCTAAAAAAACAAATAAGAATGGCTGAAGACCTTATTACTTTAATCAGGGGACCTTCCCCCTCTAAGAGACCTAGGACTGAGTTTGCTTATGATACTTCTGGCCAGAATTCTGAATTTTGTGTTTCCTCTGTTGACCAGGATTTACCCTTATCTACCTATCAGGATTCTGATGTTGAGGAGACTCTTCCCTCTGCCCCCCCCCCCCCGGGGGGATTTCTCTTTTGGTGAAACCTGACATACTCTTAGGGAGCATTTTCGTTGGGAAAGTCAGGATTTCTCCGATTCTAAAAAGAGGCTTAGGGATTTCTTATTCCTACCCCAGCACAGGCCTCTAGCCATAACTCCTGTACTAGACATTGTTGATGCCTTTTCGGAATCTAGCTTGGCTCCTGACTCTTACCTCCTGCTTCCAGAAAACCTGATGATATTACAGGGTCCCTGACTCTCACAAGTTCCTTTTTAAAAATCCTACCGCGGATCCTGAGACCATTTCACAGGGACCCAAGGGCATTAAAGCTACTACTGCTAAAAATCCTACCCCCCTCTAATATAGACTCCAGGGTGCTGAATAGATGGCGTAAGAAGTTATACACTTCCGCAACTTTGGCCATTAGGTCCTGCCAGTTTCATATGTTAAAGTATCAGCAGCATATTATTGGATTGCTTAAACAGAATGATGATGATTCCTGATTGTGCTGAACATAAGGATTTACAGGATTTACTGCATTCAGCTGAACACGTTGCAAAACATACTTTGCAATGTGATTTTGATTCACTAGAGGCATCTTGCAGGGCTGCAGTAACTGGGTCTGTACTTAGAAGGCATGCTTGGCTTAAGGAGCAATCCTTGCCAGATCATGTTAAAGTGAAATTACTCGATGCTCCCTTAAACCAGAACTGCCTGTTTGGCAACAAGGCAGAAGAAGTTATTAAAAAGATGGAGGAAAAAGCTAAATCTATGCAAACTGTTAAAGATTTTTTTACAAGTACAACCTGCAAGGTTTAGTAGGCATTGGCCTTTCAAGAATTGGTCCTTTCCTGCCTCTTCCAGACCTTCTCAGTCCAAACCCAGATCCAGCAGAGCTCATAGGCTTCAGTCCCAGGGTACTCACAGGACTAAGCAGTGGGGGGCCTCCACTTCCAAATCTGGGAGTAATAAAACTCCCCCCTATGGTAAACTGTCTCAATGACTTATTTTTAAAACTTCCAAGCACTTCTCAACTGATTGCCCCTTTGGGGGGAAAGATTGCTCTTCATGCAAAGAACTGGGAACTCATTACCCAGGACAAATGGGTTTTAAGTAGTGTCCCAGGGATACAGATTTCACTTCCACATGTTACCAACACCAAGTGGGTGGCCAGATCTACCCCCAAATCAGTGGGCAGAGGCCCAAAAGCAAGTACTTTCTCTCTTAAGCATGGGGGCTATTCATTTGGTACCAGAAGAGGAAAAAGGACAAAGTTTCTACTCGAGACTTTTCCTGGTTCCCAGAAAGGACAATTCATGGCGTCCTATCCTGGACCTGTCTACTCTAAACACCTTTTTGGTGATTCCAAAATTCAAGATGCTGACTCTTCACCAGTTGCTCCCTATGCTAGGCAAAGACACCTGGTTGGCAGCACTAGATTTAAAGGAAGCATACCTGCTTATCCCAATCAGAGAATCTTGCAGAAGATACCTACGCTTCAAAGCAGGCTACACGCACTATCAGATGTTCTTCGTGTTTCACTGTTGCAGTCATTACATTTGGGTAATCTGCTGGCAGGTTGCCCTTAGTTGGCCTGAATATCAAAGTCTTGGGTCCTGTGTCGGTTGCTGTCTCCTCTTCCATGACGTCAGGTTGTCAGGGGTATAAAACATGCAGCCAATGCCATTTTATTTAGTCTTTCTTGCTGCGCAGTGCCCAAAGCAGAAGCAGTTCGCAAGTGCCGGTCGGCCGACTCCTGAAATTTTCGCATTCGAGTTTCAGAACCAAAGTCTTCAATTAAAGCTAAGTACCCCATTGGGGAAATATTTTCTTGCTCCTTACCAATGTCAGTAAAAGTTAATAATTGCATTACTTGTGGGAAGCAAAGACCTCATAAGGATTTTCATTTGTACTGTATTCCTTACCTAGGCCCAGATCATAACGTGCCTTGCTGTCAGTTTTGTGCTAGATTTAACCAACGCACTATTAAGCATCTGTATATTTTTGCTTCAAAATATTTTGGATCCAGATTTAATTACCCTGAAATGTCGTCTGATAGCAGTCCACCTACCGGAGTTCAAAAACGCACAGAAAAAGACAGAGACAGACTGTCGAGGTCCAAAACCGATGATGAAGCTTCTCCTAAGCCAGTCGCCAGTACGCAGTGAGGTGTTTTCGCAGCCCCTGATACCCGCTACTTTTGAGTCACAGGCCTCTACCGAGACCCATGCGGAGTCCGGTATGCCGCAAGATGCTCAGAGTATTGTACCCGGGGATGTCTCTCCCTCGGATGGGTCCGGAGCCACTGAGCAGGCATCGGCTTCTGAGGTTGTTTTCAGGCCTCAACATTTCTATATAAAACTGACGCCAGCTTCAAAAACAAAGGCAAAAACAACTTCTAAGTCTAAAAAACCGAAGCATGAGCCACGTGCTCAGGCCCTTATGCCTAAAAAACAGATGATCAAAATGGCTGAGGACTTATTTACCTTGATCAGGGGTTCCCAACCCCCCCCCTGGCTAAGAGGCCTAGGCAAGACACTGATTATGAATCTTCAGATCAGGTTTCTGTTTCTTCTGATTCCTCTTCTGATCAGGAATTTTCTATACCACCCTATGAGGATTCAGATGCAGAAGAATCCTTTCCATCTGCATCTCCTCCTGAGGATCATTCTTTTGGAGAAACCTTGCATACTTTAAGGGAACATTTTCATTGGGAGAGTCAGGATTTCTCTGAATCAAAAAAGAGGCTTAGGGATTTCTTTTCTTCCTCAGCATTGGCCTTTGGCTATACCTCCTGTATTAGACATTGTTGTTGTGTTTTCTGAATCGAGCATGGCTCCTGATTCCCTACCTCTGGCTCCTAGTAAGCCAGACATATTACAGGGTTCCTGACTCCCACAAATTTTTATTCAAAAATCCTGCTGCTGATCCTGAAACTTATCTCATAGGGTCTCAAAGGTGTAAAGGCCTCTACAGCCAAAAATCCTACCCCCTCTGATAAAGATTCTAGGCAGAAAGAAGGTTTATACGTCTGCAACCTTGGCAATTAGGGCCTTAAACTGCCAGTTTCATGTGCTTAAATATCAACAGCATGTTATGGGCTTACTGAAACAGAAAATTATGTTGATTTCTGATTGTGTGGGGGAAAAAAAGAATTACAGGAATTATTGCATGCAGCAGAACAGGTTGGAAAGCATACTTTGCAATGTGGTTTTGATTCCTTGGAGGCCTTTTGCAGGGCCACAGTTACTGGATCTGTGATTAGAAGGCATGCCTGGCTCAAAGAGCAAAATCTGCCTGATCATGTTAAGGCTAAATTGTTGGATGCACCTTTACAGCATGATACTTTGTTTGGTAATAAGGCAGAAGAGGTTTTAAAGAAAATGGAAGAGCAAGTTAAATCTATGCAAACTGTAAAAGATTTCTTACAAGTGCAGCCACCCAGATTCAGTAGGCACTAGCCTACTAAAAATTGGTCCTTTCCTGTGTCCAACAGACCCTCACAAGGCAAATCCAGGCGCTCAAAAGGCTCTAGATACCAATCACAGGGTTCTTACAGGTCAAAGCAGTGGGGTGCCTCTACTCTAAATCTGGAGGAAACAAAGCACAACCCTACAGTAAGCAGTCTCAATGACTTCCCTCTAACATTATCAAGCACTTAACTTTTGGCAGCCCCATTCGGGGGAAAATTAGCACTTCATGCTCAAAATTGGCAGTTAATTACCCAGGACAAGTGGGTATTAAACATAGTATCCCAGGGGTACAGATTTCATTTCCATACTTTGCCAATTCCATATGGTTGGCCAGTTCTGCCACAAAATCAATGAGCAGAGGCTTAGAAACAAGTGACGTCCCTCATGGATATGGGGGTTATTCAACCAGTACCAGAACAGGAAAAAGGACAAGGGTTTTATTCAAGGCTGGTCCTGATACCCAGAAAGGACAATGCCTGGCATCGAATACTGGACATATTGATTTTGAACACTTTCTTGGACATCCCAAAATTTAAAATTCTGACTTTGCAACAGCTACTGCCCATGCTGGGCAAGAACGCTTGGTTAGTGACTCTAGACTTAAGAGGCATACCTGCATATCCCAATAAGGGAATCGTGCAGAAGATACCTCCGCTTCAAGGCAGGTTTTATGCATTACCAATTCTCTGCACTGCCCTTTGGCTTAACTACTGCGCCCAGGGTCAAGTGCCTGGCACCACTTTGCAGACAAAGAAGCATACAGATCTATCCTTACTTGGACAACTGTCTCAATCAGAAAACAAGGATATTCTTCTTCAACATCTGGCGTTTGTAAAAAAAGGCTTCTAACATGCCTAGGGTACACAAATGAAAATAAATCACAACTGGTGCCCTCTCAAATTAAATTCCTGGGTGCAAGCAAGCTTGAATACAGCAGCCCAGATGGTTACCTTACGCCAGACAAAGGCAACTGACTATATACTTCAAACAGATGGCAACAAAAACCCAGTTGTCTGCAAGACAAATTTTGCAGGCTTTGGGGTTCATGGCATCCTGCATTCTACTAATTCCGTATGCAAGACTGCATATGAGGAAACTTCAATGGTACCTAAAAAGTTTATGGAGTCAACATTGTCACAGTCTGGAAACTATGATTTTTCTCATTCCCTGCCTGCAACAAGAGTTTCTTTGGTTGGCAGAGACATGTCACCAAAACAAGGGACTGTCATTCACTTTACCCCCTGCCACCCAAACCCTAACTACAGACGCATCAGACTATGCTTGGGGGGGGGGGGGCCCACCTGGCGGGGAGATGCATTCTGAACATGTTGCCCAAAACAAATGCATCTGCATATCAACCAGAAAGAGATGCTAGCTGTTCAGAATGCCCTGACAGCCTTCAAGGACTTGCTTCATCCAGGACAACTACTGATAAAGACGGGCAACACCACAGTTATGTGGTACATAAACAAGCAGGGGGGTACACATTCCTACCCCCTTTGCAGACTAGCCATGGCATTGTGGGACACAGCCTTGACTTACCAAGTACATCTTCAAGCTCAATTCCTGCCAGGAAAACAAAATACTCTGGCAGACAACCTAAGCAGAAATCTTATGGACCCTCAAGAGTGGAAACTGGATCCACAAGTCTTCAGCATGATAACACAGAAATGGAGGAGCCCAGACTTAGATCTATTTGCCTCTCCCCAAAATTATCAACTGGACAAATTCTGCACAAGGACTTATCGCAGACAAGCATGGAAAGTGGATGCCCTATCCTTCAGTTGGACAAACCTATCAGTCTACGCCTTTCCTCCTCTGCCTCTTCTCCCCAAGGTCTTGCTAAAGGTCAGACAGGAAAAACCAAAAATGATCCTAATTCCCCCGGACTAGCCTCGCCAGCACTGGTACCCAATTCTAAGGGATATGTCTCAACTCCCTCCTTGGTACTTGCCTCAAATACCTCATCTACTGTCTCAGCAGAGCAGTCAAATTCTGCACACTCCGCTCCAAACTTTGAACCTGGCAGCATGGCTGATCATGTAATTATTCAAACAATACCTCTCAGTAAATCTGTGATGGATGTCATTTTGGAAGCCAGAAGGCCTAGTACTAGGAAATCTTATGCTGACAAATGGAAGAGATTCTGTGCTTGGAACCAAGCACAAGGAACGGACATAGCAAAACCAAGTATTCCTCAGATTTTACAATACTTGACTGAGATGCTTGACAAGGGCCTATCTTTTTCTTCAATAAAATCCATGCCTCTGCCATCTCTGCTCATTACAACATGGAGCCTCCCATCTTTTCTCATCCTCTGCTTAAACAGTGTCTTAGAGGGGCCAAAAATTTAAGGCCTTCCAGAAGATCACCAACTCTTGCATGGGACCTCAATTTTGTGCTGGAAAAACTCACCCTGCCTCCTTTTGAACCAGCAGCTACTGCGCATATAAAGTTTTTGTCTTGGAAAACAGCTTTCATTTTAACAATCACTTCAGCAAGAAGGTTTTCAGAACTACAGGCCCTCATGGCTGTGGAGCCTTTTATTACATTTTACTAAGACAGGGTGTCCCTCAGGGCCAATCCTTCATTTATGCCTAAGGTGGTATCCGGTGTGTCTCTTAACCAAACTATTCACCTGCCAACATTTTACCCAAATCCGCAGAACAAGGGGGAGTGGATTCTGCATTCATTGGACGTACACAGACAACTAAGATTCTACTTAAACAGGACCAAATCTCTAAGAAGGTCTGAGCAACTACTGGTGGCATTTGCTGCAGGATCAGAGGGGAAGGCTATATCAAAGCAGACTATTTCTAAGTGGATAAGCCACTGCATTAGTTTCTTTTACTTGCATCATGGTAAACCAGTGCCCAAGGGAATCGGGTCACATTCCACCAGGGCTGCCTCTACCTCAGTAGCTTTTCTCAGAGGAGTCCCAACCAAAGACATTCTAGAAGCTGCTACTTGGAGCTCTGTTCATACTTTTACAAAGCATTATCATTTGCCTCTCTTCTCTAAGTCCAGGGCTGGCTTTGCCACTGCAGTTCTGCAGGGCCTTATAGCCACCCCTAATGCTATTTATTTCCATCCTCCTATTCATAGCTTTGGGATTCTGCCCAAATTTAATGAGTGCAACAGTGAAACACGAAGAACATAGTATAGTTGTGTACACTTACCATAAATGTAGATGATTGAGTGTATTCACTGTTGCAGTCCGGGTTACCCACCTGTCATCCCCCTTTTTCTTCTAGAACTTCTCTTTCCTTCACTATATTCTAAATCCTTTGTGGTGTGTGTGCTTTTAGATGAAGGTAAAGTTTATGTTGCTAAAAGTGCATTTATATATATATATATATATATATATATATATATATATATATATATATATTTATACACATATATATATATATATATATATATATTTATATATAGATATATTGCTATATATAGATATATATAGACATATGGGGCATAGATATATATATAGATATATAAATATATATGCATATATATATATAGATATATATGGATAGAGGATATAGATATATAGGATATATAGACTTTGATATATAGATATATATATATAGATATATATATATGATATATATATATAGATGAATATATACATATACATATATATGGTATATATATATAATTTTTTTTTTTTTGCTCCCTTTGGGGGCTTACCTGACATCTAGGGCAAGAAAACTGAATAAAAGTGCCAAGCTCCAGTCATTGCAAATTCTATTACTGGGAGCAAGCTTGAATACAACTTCCCAAATGACTTTCCTCATGCCAGAAAAACAAATTCATTTGACAACCTACTTCAAACGGACACAAAAAAACCCTGCTATCTGCAAGGCAAATACTACAAGCGTTAGGGTTCCTGGCCTCCTGCATTCTTCTAATTCCATATGCAAGACTGCATATGAGGAAACTACAATGGTATCTATAAAGCCTATGGTGTTAACATTCTCAGGATCTAGAAGCAATGATTCCTGTCATACTTTGCCTACGCCTAGAGTTCCTTTGTTGAGCAGAGGCCTGCCACCAAAACAACGGACTGCCATTCACACTACTCCCTGCCACCCAAACCCTAACAACAGATGCATCAGACTATGCATGGGGTCTCACCTGGCAGGGAAGTGTATTCAGGGCAAATGGAACTCTAGTCAAATGCACCTGCATATCGATCAAAAAGAAATGTTAGCTGTACAGAATGCTCTGACAGCCTTCAAAGACCACATTCTTCTAGGACAATTAATGGTAAAGACGGACAGCACCACTGTTATGTTGTACATAAAAAGCAGGGGGGTACACTTTCTTACCCCCTCTGCAGACTAGCCATGGCATTGTGGAACACTGCCCTGAGCTACCAAGTGCATCTACAGGCTCAATTCCTGCCAGGAAAACTAAACACACTGACAGACGAACTAAGCAGAAACCTCATGGACCCACACGAGTGGAAACTGGAACCAAGGATTTTCAACATGTTGACAAGCAAATGGGGGGAACCCATATATAGACATGTTTGCCTCTCCCCATAACTATCTATTGGACAAATTTTGCACAAGGACTCCCCACAAACAAGCTTGGAAAGTGGATGCTTTGTCTTTCAGCTGGAAAAAACAATCAGTTTATGCCTTTCCTCCTTTGCCTCTGCTTTCCAAAGTACTACTAAAGATCAAATAAGACAAACCAAGGACAATTTTGATTGGACCAGACTGGTCACGCCAACACTGGTACCCCCTCTTGCGCAGCGTGTCACTGAAATTTGATTTCTGTCCTCCTTTCTCTTAATGCCCTATATTTTTGTGGGAAGACTTAATCTGTTATTAATATAGTCGCACAGTAATATTTCGTATTTACTTCTGATATGTCACATGAATTTCTGTTAATGGTCTTGAATACTGTACTCATTTTTTTTTCAGACTTCTAACGTTTTGGGTCTTACTTTCTGTAATCCATTTCTTTAATTGATCTTAATATGTCTATCCATCTCTAGTAAATCGAACAACTCTTCCTTTGATCATTTTTTTCCAAACTGAGAGCATTTGCTCTTCCATATGGGAACTTGGTGGCCTCTCACTCCACAACATTGCCACTGCTTCCTGTTCTTTCCCTTGCCGTGCAACTCCAGCTGAATGCTCGAGTGTCCTCATGTGGCAGCTGATGAAATGCTTTCTGTTCTATCTGTTTTTCATTAATTTGAGGGACTTGCTGTTCTGTCATACTGTGATATTAAGAGTTGGATTTATTTTCACTAAATCCTTCACTTCACGGGTATTCCATAACTTTAGTTTTTATGTCTGTAACGTTTCCATTGCTAATCCTCTTTTTTACTTTTCCTCTTTTTCTTATTATTTGTGTGGTAAAATTTTCCATATCCGGATGCCTTTGCCTGTATTTCTCTTGAAATATCTTTAGTGCTTTTTTTGTATTGATAAGTTTTGGTTTGCATTTGAAGCTTTTTTTTTTATAAGTATTTTTATTTCCTGTAATAATTCTCCTAAATCTTTTTTGAATATTTTCTATCTGGAAATTCTGGGCTTCTTGCATAATAGTAACAATACTTAATTTCTTTCTTTCTTATCCTCAGTGGGCCATTCTATCATCTGTTTGGCTCTTTTTTTTGGCCTGTCAGTTTTTCTGAAAAATAATGGGGGGGGGCTCTCCTTGAGCCTAGCCTCACCCTATTGTAGGAATGTTTCCATGTCTTATTCTACATTGTCATTTTTTCCAATCCTGCCAGCAGTGTGCCTACCAGGATTGGGCATTTTTTTTTATTATCCTTTATCTTGTGCACCTAGCTGTTTGTGTAACATACTTCTATCCGTGATGCGTGTTATATAAAATACAGTTTATATACCAGTGTCCTCTTGGTGAGATTTTGTAAAAACGGGGTCCACCTCGTGAAAGTACTCTCCAAGACTTAAGGATGAATTAAATTCCAGCAACACTACTCTTTTTTTGCTTGCTGGTTTTATCATCTCTCCATCCAGACCTCAACTCAAGGCTGCCCTATGTGCAGTGTCTGTTGTAACAGTAGTCCAAGATAAGAGGTTATTTGTTGCACAGTGCTGGGGAGATAATGGTGTAAAGATGGAATACATTTGTTTTACTTCTGAGATTATGCGTCGAAGGTTGTGAAACTTTGTGTTTGAGACATGCCATGTCTGACATAAATGTCTCAGGTAGTGATCCACAGTGAAATTCAGCGGGTTATACACTGGGAATTGCACCATATGATCTCTCATTTGAATGATCCAAAGTCCAAGGTCTGGACAAGAGAATAATTTCAACTGTGAAAAACCTCATAAAAGTCTTAAGTGTGTCAAAAGGAAATATTATGTAGATGCACATCTAGCTTTTTTGATATATAGAAATAGTCCCTTACAAGGTGTATATCTTTATCACCATCTCTGCTTTTAATGGGTAGTGTTTCACTAGTTAATTGTCATATTGTAATCTGATTGTGTGCAGTGAAACTTGAATGTATGCGTGTTTGTCTCTCTCTCGCTATATATATATATATATATATATATGTATATATATATATATATATGTATATATATATATATATATATATATGTGTGTGTGTAACTATATATATATATATATATATATATATATATATATATATATATATGTGTGTGTGTATATATATATATATATATATATATATGTGTGTGTGTGTGTATATATGTATATATATATATATATATATATATATATATCTCTTTGTGTATATATATATATATATATATATATATATATATATGTATATATATATATATATATATATATATATGTATATATGTGTATATATAGCGAGAGAGGGAGAGGCACATAAAGTGCAGTGCCTCATACATTAAATTAATCCTTTTTTGTCTTTAAAAAATGTCTAATACAAATGTGTATAGCTTTAAGGAATTTGTGCCTATTTATTTGTTCAAAAATGTGTATCATGAGGTCTGCCAGCCTTTTGTAGTTGGAAATACCTTCATGTCTAATTGGCTGCATGGAGTTGGTCTCCCTCATTTTTTTCAGCTGTTTTAATTTACCAAATGCTGTACTAGGAATCGCACAGTTCTTGGTGAACTCAGAACTGGCCTGTAAAATGAGTTATACTCTGCAAATGTCAGAAGCTCTGACTTTTGCATAGAGCAGTAGGTTCATGGCTGTCTGTTTTAAGTGTCTGCTGCTGGAGCTTGTTTGTTCCCCAACCTTTTTAATATGTGTATTATCCTTGATAAATTGATTTAGAACAGGCATTTAACAAAGTTGCAGTTAATTTGATGTTCATCGTGTTTCACTGTTGCAGTCATTACACTTGGGTTATCCTGCTGGCAGGCTACCCGCAGTCGGCCTGAATTCCAAAGTCCTGGTCCGGCGTCTGTTGTGTCGCCTCTTCCCTGACATCAGTGTGCCAGGGGTATAAAAGATGCAGCCGACGCCACTTTCTTCAGTCTTTCTTGCCGCGCGGTGTCCAAAGCAAAAGCAGTTCGCAAGTGCCTGTTGGCCGACTCCTGAGGTTTTCGAAATCGAATTTCAGATCCGAAGTCTTCAATAAAGCCAAGTACCCCTTTGGGGAAACTTTTTTTCTTGCTCCAGGTCGATGTCAGAAAAAGTTAACAATTGCATTTCTTGTGGGAAGCAAATACCTCATAAGGATTTTCATTCTTACTGTATTCCTTGCCTAGGCCCTGACCACGACGTTGCTAGCTGTCGGTTTTGTGCTAGATTTAACCAATGCACTATTAAGCGTCAGTACGATTTTGCTTTTCATTACTTTGGCTGAAGGTTTAATTATATAATGCCGTCGGAACAGCCGACCGGAGTTTATAAAAAGCGGAAGGAAAAGGACAGGCATCCGAGCTCCAAAACCGACAACGAGGCCTCCACTAGGCCAGTCGACGGTTCTCAGTGAGGAGCTTTCGCAGCCCCTGACGCCCGCTACCTCAGAGCCACAGGCTCCCACGTGGAGACAACTAGGCCTCTGGATACTCAAGGTATCGGACACTTGGAAACTATTCCCTCAGATGGGTCTGGAGCTGCTGAGCAGGCATCGGCTTCTGAGGGTGTTTTCAGACCTACACAGTTGTATTTCAAGCCAACCTCCTCTTCCAAGGCAAAGACTAAAACAGCTTTAAGGACAAAGAAGCAAGTACAGAATTCTCCTGGACAGACTTCCATGCCTAAGAAACAGATGCTTAAAATGGCCGAATAATTACTTTGATCAGGGGTTCCCATCCCCCTCCTGATAAGAGGCCTAGGCAAGACACAGAATATGATTCTTCTGATCAGGTTTCCATTTCCTCTGACTCCTCTTCAGAACAGGGATACTCTCTTCCTCCCTGTGAGGATTCGGATGCTGAAGAATCTATTCCTTCAGCTTCTCCTCCTGAGGATTATTCTTTTGGGGAAACCCTGCATACCATGAGGGAGCATTTTCACTGGGAGAGCCAAGATTGCTCAGAATCTAAGAAAAGGCTCAGAGACTTTCTTCTACTGCCTCAGCACAGGCCTCTTGCTATTCCACCTGTTCTGGACATTGTAGATGATGTATTTCAGAGTCCGGCCTGTCTCCTGACTCTTTACCTACTTTATTTTTCTATATAAAAACCCTGCTGCTGACCCAGAAACTATTATCTCAGGGTCCCAAGGGGGGGGGGTCAAGGCTTCCACTGCAAAAACCCTGTCCCCTCGGTTGGGGATTCTAGGGCACTGGACAGATGGGGGAAGAAAGTTTATGCTTCTGCTACCTTGGCTGTAAGGGCTTTAAATTGTCAGTTTCATATGCTTAAATATCAGCAATACTTAATGTCACTGCTAAAACAGAAAATGTGGACAAATTCTGAATGTTCTGAAAACAAGGAAATGCAGGATTTATTGCATGCAGCTGAACAAGTGGGAAAGCATACTTTGCAATGTGGTTATGATTCACTGGAGGCCTCTTGCAGGGCCGCTGTTACAGGTTCTGTCATTAGAAGGCATGCTTGGTTAAAGGAACAGAATCTGCATGATCATGTTAAAGCAAAATTATTGGATGCTCCATTACAGCATGATACTTTGTTTGGTGTTAAGGCAAAAGAGGTGTTGAAGAAAATGGAGGATAAAGCGAAATCTATGCAGACAGTAAAGGATTTCTTACAGGTACAGCCACCCAGATTTAGCAGGAACTGGCCTTCTAAGAATTGGTCCTTTCCAGTGTCAGACAGGCCACAAAGAGGCAGATACAGACGCCCTTGAGGCAGACCCCAGCCCCAAGGCTCATACAGGCCCAAACAATGGGGTGCTTCTACCTCCAAAAGTGGAGAAGACAAATCACAGCCATATAGGAAACAGTCCCAATGACTTTCCTCTGCCAGTGCCAAGCACTTATCTTTTGGCAGCACCCTTAGGGGGAAAGCTAGCACTTTTTTCACAAAATTGGCACATGATCACTCAGGACAAATGGGTCCTAAATATAGTCTCTTAAGGCTACAGGTTCCACTTTCACATCCTTCCAAAGGCAAAAGGTATGCCAGACCTGCCACACAATCAATGGGCAGAGGCACAAAAGCAAGTTTTATCTCTCATAGACATGAGGGCTGTTCAGCGAGTACCACAGCAAGAGCAGGGACAAGGATTTTACTCAAGACTTTTCTTAGTACCCAGAAAGGACAAAGCCTGGAGACCAATACTGGACCTGTCTATTCTAAACACTTTTCTGGACGTTCCAAATTTCAAAATGTTGACTCTGCAGCAGCTACTGCCCATGCTGGGCAAAAAGGCTTGGCTTGTAACTTTGGACCTCAAAGAGGCATACCTGCATGTCCCAGTCAGACAATCTTGCAGAAGATGCCTCAGATTCATAGCTGGCTCAATGCACTACCAATTCTCTGCACTGCCCTTTGGCTTATCTACTGCGCACAGGGTCTTCACAAAATGCCTGGCACCAGTAATTGCATTTTGCAAACAAAGAGGAATTCAAATATATCCCTACTTGGACGACTGCCTTATTCAAGCAGAGAACAAAAGACATTCTATTGAAGCATCTGGCATTTGTAAAAAGATTACTTATTTGCCTGGTGTACACAGTAAACGAAAAGAAATCAAAACTAGTACCCTCTCAAGAGATAATATTCCTGGATGCAAGCTTAAATACAACTGCCCAGATGGCTTATCTCATGCCAGACAAAGGCAACTGACTTCTTACTTCGAAAAGATGGCAACAAAGACCCAGTTATCTGCAAGAAAAATTCTGCAGGCTTTGGGTTTCATGGCATCCTGCATTCTGCTAATTCCATATGGAAGACTGCTTATGAGGAAGCTACAATGGTATCTAAAAAGTGTTTGGACTCAACATTGCCACATCCTGGAAACATTAATTACCCTCATTCCCTGCCTGCAACAGGAGTTTCGATGGTGGGCACAGGCCTGTCGCCACAACAAGGGACAGCCATTCACTTTACCCACAGCCAGGCAGACACTAACAACAGATGCATCAGATTATGCCTGGGGGGCCCACATGGCAGGAAAATGTATTCAGGGCACATGGCCCGCAAGCCAAATGCATCTTCACATCAATCAAAAAGAGATGCTAGCTGTACAGAATGCCCTGACAGCCTTCAAGGATCTACTTCATCCAGGACCACTGCTGACAAAGACGGACAACACTACAGTCATGTGGTACATAAACAAGCAGGGAGGCACACATTCTTACCCCCTCTGCAGACAAGCCATGATACTGTGGAACACAGCATTGACTTATCAAGTACACCTGCAAGCACAATTCCTGCCAGGAAAGACAAATACTCTGGCAGACGAACTAAGCAGAAACCTCATGGATCCTCACTAGTGGAAACTAGATCCACAAATCTTCAGCATGATGATAAAAAAATGGGGATGCCCAGACATAGATCTATTTGCCTCCCCTTACAACTGCCAAATACAGAGATTCTGCACAAGGACTTATCACAAACAAGCATGGAAAGTGGATGCTCTGTCATTCAGCTGGAAACCCCTTACAGTATATGCCTTTCCTCCACTGCCTCTCCTCCCCAAGGTACTCCTAAAGGTCAGACAAGAAAAGCCAAAAATGATACTGATTGCCCCGGACTGGCCACACCAGCACTGGTACCCAGTCCTAAAGAGCTTGTCTCAAGGCCCAGCCTGAACATTACCTCAAATTACTTATTTACTGACCAAACAAAACAATCAGATCCTGCACAGCCAACTTAGAACCCTAAATCTGTCAGTGTGGCGGATAATGTAACCATTCAGAACACACCTCTCTCTCTAAAGCAGTTATGGATGTTATTTTGGAGGCCAGGAGGCCCATCACCAGAAAATCCAGAAAATCTTGCACAGAAAAATGGAAGAGATTCTGTGCTTGGAACCAGGCACAAGGAATTGACATGCTTGTACCAAATATTCCTCAGATTTTACAATACCTAACTGAGATGCTGGACAAAGGCCTATCCTTCTCATCAATTAAGATCCATGCCT
The DNA here is from genome assembly GCF_019279795.1 of Protopterus annectens. Taxonomy (NCBI): domain Eukaryota; kingdom Metazoa; phylum Chordata; order Ceratodontiformes; family Protopteridae; genus Protopterus; species Protopterus annectens. The sequence goes on along the minus strand of NC_056744.1, from coordinate 1,132,088,064 downwards.
CTGCCATTTCAGCTCATTACAATATGGACCCACCTATATTTTCACATCTACTGCTAAGGCAGTACCTCAGAGGGGCCAAAAACATAAGACCTCCAAGGAGAGCAACAATACCTGCATGGGACCTCAATTTTGTCTTGGAAAAGCTCACACTGCCTCCTTTTGAGACAGCCAATACAGCTGAGATAAAATTCTTATCATGGAAAACAGCTCTGCTCCTAGCAGTAACTTCAGCAAGAAGAGTCTCAGAGTTACAGGCATTAATGGCTGTGGAACCTTTTATTATTTTCCATCTGGACAGGGTTTCTCTAAGGACAAACCCAACATTTATGCCGAAGGTAGTGTCCAGTGTGGCTCTTAACCAAACCATTCATTTGCCTACCTTTTATCCAAACCCACAGAATAAAGGGGAGAGACTTCTGCATTCTTTGGACATACACAGTTAAGCTTCTACTTGGACAAAACTAAAGCTTTCAGAAAGACTGAGCAACTTTTAGTGGCATATGCTGCAGTATCACAAGCAAAGGCTATTTCAAAGCAGACTATTTCAAAGTGGATAGGCCACTCATTCGTTTCTGCTATTCACAACATGGCAAATCAGTGCCTAAGGGCATTAGGCCACATTCAACCAGAGCAGCAGCCACTTCAGCAGCCTTCCTCAGAGGAGTACCAACCAAGGATATTTTGGAGGCTGCAACTTGGACTTCAGTGCACACTTTTACAAAGCACTACCACTTACCTCTTTACTCTAAATCCAGAGCAGGCTTTGCCACTGCAGTTCTGCAGGGCCTCATAGCCACTCCTAATTCTGTTTAGGCCCAGCCACCCAACCTCAGCTTTGGGATTCAACCCAAGTGTAATGACTGCAACAGTGAAACACGATGAACATAGTACAGTTGTGTACCTACCATAAATGTAGATGTTCGAGTGTATTCACTGTTGCAGTCCAGGTTACCCTCCCACCATCCCCCTTTCATTGCTGGGACTTATCTGTACTTCTCTATTTTATACAACCTATGTGGTGTATTTGCTTGTAGATGAAGATAATGTTTATGTTACTGCATGCTTTTTTTATAAGTAGAATTTTTAGCCTACCCTTTTGGGGGCACCTGACATCAGGGGCAAGAAAAACTGAAGAAAATGGCGTTGGCTGCATCTTTTATACCCCTGGTGCACTGACGTCAGGGAAGAGGTGCCAGCAACCGATGCCGTTCCAGGACTTTGGAATTCAGGCCGACTGCGGGTAGCCTGCCAGCAGGATAACCCAAGTGTAATGACTGCAGCAGTGAATACACTCTAACATCTACATTTATGGTAGGTACACAACTGTACTTTTCTAGTCACACCATTAGAGATGTCCATGGCATTGGCCTTAGCAGAAAATACTGATTAGAATTCCCCCTCTGTGTGGAAGTGAAACAACTTATGGTCACACATGCACTCTGTCACCCAATACACAGCAGTCAGCTTACATCACTTTGACGATTAACTCTTATCTCACCTGTGTGCCCCATTTCAGAACTGTTTTGGTGACGTGACAGTTCACATTCCTTCAGTTGTTTCCACTCTGTGAAATAGTTTTCCTTCATTCAGTCCAACAACTTCACATAAGTCTCTTTTTCAGGATCTCTGTTTAAAAAAAAAAACAAAAAAACTATTCCCTAGCTGGTGCTATAATGGTGGAATCACATTAACATCCACTTGACTGTTTCCATTCTTTTTTGAATGTCCGTATTAGGGAATGTGAGTTCCAATCTGTGTAAGGATTAAAGGACAAGGAGATATGAAGTTGGTGGAAAAGTGGAGTAGTCAAATATTTTGTTATAGTAAAGTTGTGAATGTTAACTGCATTGTATTTGCTTTTTTCTGTGCTGTATACATTGTAACTCATTTTGAACATTTTTTCCATTTCATGTTAGTAGCTTGCCTGTTATATATATTTTGTGTGTGTATACATATATATATATATATATATATATATATATATATATCTCACTCACACTAAATACTGAACAGCAAGCAGTTATTATTAGAGGGATAAATCTCTGATGGTGGCCCAGGTGACCAGGGTTCTGTTAGTGGCTCAGGCATCTGAGGAGCTGGCAAAAGGAAGATGGTCATGCACTTGGTTATGCTTCGAGGCTGATGCCTAGTGGGGAACTGGGGATGTGCAGGGAATGTTGTCTTGTCCTTGTGTGGCAGAGTTATTGACTGAGTTGTGAATGGGGGGGGTGGTACATCAGCACATCCTGCTACACATCCATACTTGGGTGAGGAGAGGATAGTGTAAGGAAAAACACTCCTGAGCGGCAATGTGATACTGCGTCATTGCTTTGATCTCACTGGCCCTTAGCATGGGTCATAATTAGTCTTGGAAAGGAGAGGAGATTCTAGTAGAGTAAATAAGAATAAACCCTGATGAAAAGAAACCCTGAGGCCAACTGTTGGTCAGCTGCAAGGAGCTAAAAAATGCTACTATTTTTTTGGGGGGGGTACTTAGTATGGTGTTTAAAGTACGGGCTTTATCTGTTTCATTCATTTATGTATTTATTTATTCCTGTTTTTATTTTCATTCTTCATTTCCAGTTCCATTTTGATTTTGATTTTACAAAGAAAATTTCAGTTTCATTTTAATTTTACAAAGAAAAATATATCACTTAGTATGATTATTAGTCTTATAAATTCACATTGTATAGGTATAACTTTACAACATCAGTGTTAGTATATTAAAAACAAAAAAAGCTTCCTACTGCAGACACGGGCACTATGATCTCTCTGGTTGTTTTCCTAGGATCTCATGGTGCTCACTTTGCCATTGTAGGACTCCAGTCTAGTGGAAAACTTGGCTGATCGTGAGTTAAAAACAAAATGCTGTCACACTGACCAGTAGTGTGCCGTGTGTGCATATATATATATATCTATGTATTTATATTTATTTATTTATTTTAAGACTGCATTCTTACTAATGTGAAGTGTACATGGTTCAGGTTTTGTAATTTTATTTCTGCATGCTTGGAGAGTGTGTGCATCATGCCTACCAAAAGCTTTAAGAAAAGATATCCATTTGAGGCTTCGTAAAAAATGTAATTGACACAACTATTTACAGTAATATTTTTGTTTGAGAGAGTCTGGCTCCAGTCTAAAGGAAAGTACACCCGAGGCATCACCTAGTAACGATCTACACTTTTTTGATCTGTAGAAGACATTGTTATTGCCATTTGAAGACTGCACAAGATGTGTGCATCGATTCAAAGACTAGTTAGTGAGAAATAGTTTTTTTTTTTTGCAGACCGAGGAAGCACAGTGCTATCCTACCCTGCCCTCGACTGGAAGTCATTATAAGTTCACAGGCATTATGGCAAAAAAATGTGCATTATTCATGCAGTCTTAGAAACCAGTACATTTGAAGTTGTAATGTGGGTGCTGTTATTCAGCATCTTTCTGCATGAACAACATTTTAATACCAGAATACCTGCTTGAAGTGTTCATCTTGAGTCAAGAGAATTGGTGTGCACAGTCACGTGCACAGATTCCTTAAAGAAGCCATGCGATGTGTGTGTGTGTGTGTGTGTGTGTGTGTGTGTGTGTATATATATATATATATATATATATATATATATATATATATATATATATATATATATATATATATATATAAAGGGGGTAGATCGCGTCAGAAACTTGAACTACACTGACAACAGAGAAATAAGGTCAATATTCAACTTCATTCTTTACTGCAGGCTCATTTGATTAGTGTGTATGCACTGCATTCAGGAAACATACAGCCAGACAGGATAGGTGCTGTGAAAACAATGTACATAAAGTTTCCTTCCTCTGTTCTCCTCTGTTGTCTCTCAGCAGAGAAATATGACATTTTCTTAGTTGCTTATTCAAACTGTATTTCAAGTTGGATGGTTCTCATTGGTACTGAAAAACACAAGAATGTGCCTCTAAACCTGTACGCAGTTGTCTCCAGATGAAGCATGATCATTTTCTGTAGAGATGTTTCATTTTTTAATGCTACAGGGTTGGGAGATGTGAAACAATACCAAGAAACAAAATATGTCCTTAAACGGGACTGATTATTTTGTCTTATTTCTGAACCTATTGAAATTCAAAGCCTTTGGCTTTAAAGGTCACATTAAGTGGTTATAAACTGCAACATGCTTGACAGCAGAGGACTATTTTGTTAGTGTTTTGTTTATATTCATATGTATGTGTGTGTATGTATGTGTATATAATATGGGTTCTGGAATAGTTTGAAGGTGGGGGCTATGGCTAAACTTTGAAAGTTTTGATTGCATTGAGGATTAGTTAAGATTTTTAAAGGGGCAGCATGGATATTATAGGATTGATTTCCTTTGGGGATAAGTTTCTAGGTGGTTCATAGCATTTAGGAGGTCAAGATGTTTAACATTAGAAGGCTTTACACACGTGGAAAAAGATTTTTCCTTCTGTCCCAGGGCTAGGCACTGCCAGGATCTACTGATTCTATGGTTTTGCAATACCTTGCATATGTTCTCTCTCTGGTTTTATTTCTGCAGATGTTTAGGATTTTTTTTAATACTGTGATAGGAATGGACTACATTCTTAACTTTGGGCATAATTATATTTCACAAAGTCAGTTTTGCTTCAGTCTTTGATCGCAAATGGTGTGTTTATATAGACCTGTACTGTGCCCAGAAGTGCCTCGGTCTGCAGTTCCTGTGGTAATACCAGTATTAGTAAGCTACATAAGTATGCCTGGATGTTCTACTTTAGTAGTCTAGTTTCTTCTGGTGCCATTGTACTATCTGCGAGTCCTCATTACACATTGCACTAGTTTCTGCTTGCTTGTATTGAGATCACTCGTCTTTCAGTACTTAATTGACAACAACGGGATTCTATTATTAAATGCTCAGCTTCTGTGTCCTTTTTCTCCGTTATTGTCCTTGCTATGAATAAACAATACAGCATTTAAAATATTTTAAATCGACTGTTTCTCTCCACTAAATCAGTACCTTACTGTACTGTGGTAGTTTCACTTTCAAAAAAACATTTATCCCACCCTGGAAAAGCTTGCTGCAGTCTCCAATTCACTGATGTAATCAAGGCCAATGAATACAGGCAGTTTTCTGGCCAATCCCCTCCCCAAACTGATATCACCATACCTGTCCTAAAAAAGCCACATATGCTGTGATGTCACAGCTCCCTGGTCCTTCCCTACCCATACAGAAAGTAAAGGCTAGAACAAGGAAAACAGTACTTTAGTCAAGTCTCCTGCTGTGAGCTGTCAATCACATCAGGTAACAGCTCAAATTACCCTTAGCACTTTGACAGCTAGGGAAGTTAGGTGTGAAGGGGAATGGGAGATGAATCAAAGCAGTACAATTCAGGTTTCACAAAAGACTGCAACTTAGCTATGCTCAAAAGGAGCAGCAGTAAAAAGCACTTTTAAAGTCTGTACTGTGCCATTTGTACAGTTTGTGTTTTAAGTAGTCATTGAATGGCATGAGATGTTGCATACACAGCTGTCTTTCAGTCAGTTTTAAGTATGTAAAATCAATGTAGTGACAGGAGCTTTAGAAAGAAAAGCCTGCATGATGTCATTTTTTTTTACAGATGAGCACTGCATTGTGGGATACCAAGAAGCAGACTAAACGATCAGAATTACTTCAAGACGCCGGACCCCATGTGGTCAGACTTGGAAATTACATATAAAATATTTAAAAACCTGTAAATAGTCCCAGAGTGCTGTTAAAATGTAGGAAACACCAAACCATGATGAAATAAACATGTTTTTGAGTCTGTGGATGGGGTTCTCCTTTAAGACATTGTAGTCTCTGAGTGTAGCTATTTCGGTAATCAATGCTACTTTTGGTTTCTCTCTAACTGCAGTGTCTGGTTTTCTTATTTCTCTACCTTTCTAACTGTTGATATTGGATGATCTCACATGATTGTTACGTAATTATTCAGTAATTGTTTATGGTTCATGTTTCTAGTTCCTTTCTGCCACATTTATCTTGTAACATTTTCACAGTCTCCAGTGTAACAGCTTTGCTATATTATTGTGTCTTTCAGTATACAGATGTTCAATCATAAGTGTATTGCAGCTTGACTTTCAAGATGGATACATATTGAGTAACAGCTTAACTCTAGCTCTCCCAGTGTGAAAACGAACGCAACAGAGAAAGCCAGACTTTTGTGTTTATAGGTAAATTTCAGTAACTGGCTGGTAATTGTACTGCCTGGATGCCAGGAAAAATGAAATACAAAGCAGTTGGAGAAACATCAGCAACAAAAAGTGAGGAAGAAACACTGGGGAAAGTTCTGCAGCTGTTCTACAAAAAGCAATGCAATCTCCAGACATGACTTCCAGTAACCTACAGGAAGATAAGACAGCTGCTCACAGACCTGGTTAAAATAAATGAAATGGAGTATATCAACACAACAACAAAAGGCTGGAAAAAATGGTAGAAGCTGTAAACAGGTATTCAGATGAGTTGATAAAGCTGAAAAAATCAGAGGTTGAAATGAAGAAAATGCTGGCTGAATGAGACTGCTCAGGAAGAGCTATTTCAAAAAAAATAATAGAATTAGAGGACAGAGCATGTAGGGAAAACCTGAGATTTTCAACTATACCAAAGTAGCTGGAAGGAACAGACTACATTAATTTTATGAAAGTACAAATAAACAACTGGATTGGTATTCCACAGCAGGAGTTGCTAGTTGAAAGGACACATTGTGTGTATGCTTCAAACCTGGGTATGAGAAAGCAACCTAGACCTTTAATAATAAAGATGCAGTCCTACCAGCAGAAGGGGTTGATTCATCAAAACTGTGGCAGAAGGGCAAAATACTAAAAGTGGGAGAGAGCAGTGTGTTCGTGGACCGTAATTACTCATTGTATACCAGGCAGAAGAGGAGTAAATTCATTCCACTGTTTAGGGTAGGTCAAGATGCAGGTGTGAAATTCAAAATGCTGTACCCAGCTGTCTTCAAGGCATTTTTCCCTGGAGGGACAAAATCATTTTTGAAGATGGACATGCTAAAGAGGAAATAAAGTTTGACCAACAAGAAGTAAGCTGTGAAACAGGAGATGATTCTGCTTATTGTTCTGGTAATAAAGACCACAGAGCGACTGTAACTGTGAAATCTTTTCTACTGTTTCAATGGAAAATGTTGGAGAGAAGAAAAGGGAGAATGAGAGTTGACTAGACGAATTGAGAGTATATTGGAAATGCAGCAGAGACTAGATTTGGGAGATGGAGATGAACAGTAATAAAACCAATAACTTAATGTGGGATTACAATGTACTAATTATATTTGTGAAATATGACAGGACAAGAAAATCTGGAAATATTGGACTTTTTCAGAATTTGTTGAACTTGCGGGAGACTCTAAAGTATATGCCCTACTTCATGCCATTAATGTTCGGAAAACTGCTTTGGGGAGGAGAAGAGGGGGGAGAAAGTTAACTGTAAGTAAAGAAAACATTTTCTTCTTAGTAGTATTTTTGTGGTGTATGGTTTTCCTCTGCATGCTATAAAGTAAAGTTTTCTCAGTTATTTTAATTGTAATGGGGATTGCAAATAAATGCTGCTATTCTTTTTTTCCCCCTTCTGTCTCTCTTCTTCAGTTTTAAGAAATGTAGGTACTAAGATGTAAAAAAAAAGCTTTGTTAAACGTCCATGAAAAGAAAAATTAATATGCTTTTTCTCATTCTTGCATAGGCAAATGACTGATTTAAGGACCTAATCGCGAGTTAGTAACAAGGTTTAAGAGAAAGCAAGTAAATGAAAAAGAATGTTGAATATTATGAGACTTTTTTTTCTAGCAAATGAATGTATGCTTAGTATCAATTCTGTATCTAGCCTTGTCTCCATGGAAACAATCTGATCATGAGAAATTGGCTGTCTGGTTCTCGTGTCTTCATGGAGCCAGTCTATAAGAGAAATTGGTTGCAGTCTGGTGGAGAGTGATTTGCTGGAAAAAAAGAGAAACTGGCTAGAAGGTAATGTTCTCTGAAAGCATTTAGGGGTTGTCACAGCTGGGAAAGATATAAAGATAAGACAATACCAGTTAGCACTTAGTAGAAAGTATAGGCTGCACCATGCATCTTAGCATGGATAACCATTCTTTTAAGTTAATTCAAGACTGTGAGTGTGGCTGTCAGTTTGGGACATTCATTCCTATTAGGGGGTAAAACTTCAATATTTCAAGATGCGCATAGTTTTGTGTGTTAGTATTAAATTAATAGGGTTTTGGGAGTATTGTTTTTTTTTTTTTTTTGTGTGAGGGCTTTTAATAAAACAAAAAGTTTTATAAGATGTGATATAGGCTCAAATGGATATGACAAGAAACAACTATATAAAAGTTCAACCTGCCAAATAATGTATGCATACAACACAAACGCTGGAACTAGACATTTAACAAAAAAGGTGTTCTACGTAAAAGGTGGGAATAATAACTTTTTAATACAATGATTGTTTCTGTAATGTCTTTAAATGTCCGTGGTCTCACAAATAAATACAAAAAAGAAAGAATAGTGAACAATATTAAAAAAATGTAGAGTACAAACAGAGACCTGCTTTGGAACTGAACATATGAATTTTATAAAGAGTGGTTTTCAGGATAGTTATTCAGTGGAATGTCTGGGACAGACAAAAAAAGGAGTACTTACATTAAATGCAAGAGGAGCCCCAATAGCGATAGAGGAGGATAAAAAAGATAGTAATAGCAGATTTGTAGTGCTAAGGGGCTACTGGCAAGGGAGGATTTGATTATATTGGCATATATTTATATTCCACCTAAAACTGCTATAGTGGAGATTAAGAAAATTGTGTGAGAAATACTTTTTCACCAAGGAATATATAATAGAGGGTAGATTTTTGAAGACATTTATGAAAATATTTGACATGGAAGATGTGAATTCAGTAATAGGAGTTCGGAGTGAATTTACATATTCCCTAAGGTATAAAAACTGGGCTAGGATAGACCGAATTTACATTTCACAGGAACATGTGTATTTAATTGAAGGTTTTGTTACACACCTAGTAACTGTTTTAGATCATGCACCAGTAGTTAAAATAAAAACACAAGGTAATGAAATAAAAGTGAGACACTGCTGCTTTCCTACCTATCTGTTAAAAAGAGAGGAATTTAAGGAATGGGTAGTGAAGATTATTCAGGAGCTATTTGAGAGGATAGAAATTACTATTAGCTAAGGAGTGGGATAAAATTAAGGGGGAGTTTAAAATAGGGTGGAAATAAAGGAAGCTATTGTTAAGAAGTAACAAGAATTATTTAGAGGGACTGACCGACATTAAAGCATTGCAAAATAGGAGGTATCTCTCAGAACATTAAAAGGATCAACTGCAAAATGCCAAGCAGAAAATAAGGGATTACCTCAGTAATATGCACGAGTTTAGAGAGATTGTTGTTAAGCAGTTGTTTTTGATAATAATAGAGAACAAAAACTTTTAGCACAATGACTTGGGCATCAGAAAGTAGAAGGGGCTGTTGCCAAGCTTAGGGAGTCTATAACAAGGAAGGTAACGAGATCTTGTAGAGGTATTAGAAATGTTTCAGAAATATTTCATAAATTCTGTGAAAGTCCGTCTAAAGCAGAAAAATGTGAAAATAAAGAAAATATACAAATGGAAATGTTTATAGAAGAATTAAATATGTCAAGGTTAGAGGTAGATGAGGCTCAGTTACTAATGGTTAGGATAGGGGGAGATGAGATAAAATGTGTGATGTATAACCAATCTACAGCAAAGTCTCCAGGAATATGTAGTATTCCTGTGGAAGTTTGGAAGCTAGGAGAGAAAAAAATAATAAAGATCTGGAAGGTTTTGTTGTTAACAGTATTTTAAAAGAAGGATAAGTACCAACATCCTTGAAGAAAGCAGTGATGGCTGTAATACCTAAATAGGGTAAAGATTCATCAGATCCAGCTTCATACAGACCCATTTCAATATTAAGTCATGATTCATGTCTAGAATGGCTAAAAGAATGGCAAAAGTAATGCCAAAATTGATAGATATATATCCTTGTGGTTTTGTGAATGGGTGGCAAATATTTGACAACATTAACAGAACAGTGATGATCCAGAGGGAAGTAGAATGTGAGAAAGTACCATTGTTGTTGGTGGGTCTTGATGCAGAGAAAGCGTTTGAATAAGCTGGGACTAAAGAGCAGGGCAATGGAAGAATTTGCATTTCCTGAAAATATTATAAGTTTGATTAGGAGGATATATCCGGTATTGGAGGTGGAAAATTAAAGTGGATGGGGTCCTCTTGATAATTTCTGTTTGAGCAGTGGACACAGACAGGGGTGTCCTCTTTCCCCTTTGTTATTTGCATTGTATTTAAAACCACTGGCAAAGAAAGTAAGGGACTCAGAAATTCAAGGATGTAATTGGTATGGTAGTCAAGAAAAGCTGGATCTGTTTGCAGATGATGTTTTATACCTGAGAAAACCAGAAAGAGACAAGTGTTGAGACATTTTGAGACTGTTTCAAATCTTTTCGGGATACAAAATTAATGAAGCTAAAACAAAGGCAATAGTGGTAAATTATGTACCTACATATGAATTGGTTCAACAGTATCTATTTATGGGGACATGCATGATAAAATAAAGTATTTAGGGGGTACAGATTAAAACTGATTCTGGAGTGGCAGCTAAGGATATGTGGGTAGAGACTAAACAAAAGTTAATACAAAAACTGAGAAAATGGAAGTTTTGTGATATGGATAGGAAGATGCAAGCAGTTAAATGTTTTTAGTCCCATTAGTCTTGTACACAGGTCGGGCATATTTTTACAGCCAGAAGAGTTATTGTAGATCGCAGTTAATAAAGAGCTGAAGGACTTTATCTGGGAGGGGAAGACTGCAAGAGTCAAGTGGGATAAAATGATTCTCCCAGTAGAACAGGGCATATTACATTTACCCAATTTGAATGAGTATTTCAGATCTACACAGTTAAGGCTCTTATACACAGCACAAGCAGAAAAGTATAATTCAAAGTAGAATGGGATGGTGATAAAACAGGAAGGAAGCTCAAGAAACAAGGAGGGACTAGGATTTTGGATGCAGATCTTTAAGGAGAAAACCAGTAGTCATACAGAATATTATTTCTGTGAAGTAGCAAAAAGTATTATAAGAACTAAGCCAACATGGGAATGGAGAAAGGAGATTCTGCAAATGGGTATGACTGTAATTAGGTATACAGACAATGGGCAAGAGTGGGCTGAAATGTATAGGAGAAGACTGGCAAAGGAATCAAGGTATTGGGGACAAATAAAAGAGGAAAGATGATGGAATGGGAAGACCTAAGAACTTATTTGGATTGCAGGTAAGAGATTGCCTTCCCTGTCGAGGATTGATATCAGATATATAGACAAAAGGAAAGAAATGGTGGGGGGGGGGTGTCCTAAAAGAAAGACTAGCATTGGTAGAGTTTTTAGTAGATTCTAGAACACAAGCTTCCAAAGGAATAATTAGAGCATATAAAATATTGCATGATAACCCTTGCTTCTTTCCAAAGACATGCGTTTGCAGAGTTTCTTTCCGGGCCTCCTCTGAAAATGGGCTCTGTCCCAGTCAGAGTATCCTAGTAAACAAATGTTAAATAAAATAAATAACTATAAGAATCGATCACTGGAGGTTAGAAAGGATTGGGAAGAGAGCTTGAATAAGCAATTCACAAAGAAACAATGGGATGCTCTATGTATATATATATATATATATATATATATATATATATATATATATATATATATATAGGTCCCCTTCACATGGTCGACAGTTCATATGATCGACACTCATTTGGTCGACGGTTCATTTGGTCGACAAGCAGATTTGCCCCCTTCCCCAATGTTGTGTAACCCTGGAGTTGATACATATAGTTAGGGGGGGGTGTGGGGGGGCACAGCCCCCCACATTGGGGTGGGGGGTGAAGCCCCCCCACCTAAAATGCTTGTTGACCAAATGAACTGTCGACCATATGAACTGTCGACCATGTCAGGTAGACCCATATATATATATATATATATATATATATATATATATATATATATATATATATATCCCAAACATGCAGCAGAATTTAGAAGATTTAGGAGTTTTGCTTGGAAATGTTTACATAGCTATTTTTATACTGTAAGTAGACTCCAGAGAATTTTTCCTCAGGTAGACAGCAAATGCTGGAGGTGTGATTGAGAAGAAAGAGTTAATTGTTAATAGTAATTGAGAGCATATTTTCTGGGAGTGCTGTGAGTTATCTGACTTTAAGGACTATGTGTGGGATGCATTGTCAGAGATGCTGGGTGGGCAGATTGGTATGACGAGGGAGATTGTTCTGAGCTAGGATATAGAATTGCAATTGCTTAGATGTGGTAAGGCTTTGCTGTGTCTAATTATGGTAGCTGCCAAAAAAGCAATTACTAGAAAATGGAAATCAAAATCTAAACTTAACTATACTAGAAGTAGTGACTATAGGAACAGAGATTAAAAAAAAATGGAATTGAGAACTTTAGAAAAGGGTAGGAGCCAAACTACTTATGAAAAAATGGGAACTGTGGGAACAGTACATGCAGGGGAGGAATAAGGTTTAAAAGAAGGCAGGACTTAAATGAGCTATGTAATGTTTGAACATGATTGGGTAGATTATAGGTGATGTATAATAGTTGCAAATGGGAATGTGTATGGTTTGTGATGTAAAATTCTTGAAATTAGGATAGTCAGTGTGGTTTGTTTTCATTTATATAAATGTATGATTGCCTATGTATAGGTGATGGTTTAATAAAAGTGTTTCTTGTTTTAAAAAAGGCAGGAATTGAATAATTTATGTAATTTTGCTTAGGTTATATGATATTTAGCAATGTGTATGAACTGTAATGTTTGTAAACATGAATTTGTTAATGCAGTTTGATTTCTTTTATATAAATGTAAATTTACCTGTCACAAGTGATAATTCAATGTTGTGTCTTTCGGCTTTTCCCGGTTAGGGGTCGCCACAGCGGAACTCCGGTCCGCTAATGATTGGCAGTTGATTTTTACGTACGGAGTTGCCAGCCCTGACGCACAACCTTCAACGAAGGAACGCCAATTCACGCATGTCTCCACGCAGAAGACGCTCTAGCTGAGAGTCAAATCGGACAGCGTCTTACTGTGAGGCGACAATTCTACCGCAGCACCACCACCGCGATTACAAGTGATAACTCAGTAAAGGTGTTTAGTAAAAAAAAAAATAAATAAATAAGTAAGCATATTGCAGCCTGTAACAAGATGTGCAAGTTCTGTGGTACAAAAGCTACATTTATGTATTTGCTACTTTTGATATAGATTTTGTTCACTGTTTAACATTGTTTTGGACGTGCCATTATTAGCCTGTTATCTTTTTGTTTAATTTACTTTGCCTTATTCATGCTTTTTCTTTGTGACCTTCCATATAATCTCCATTAAAGTTCACTTCTCTCTCGTTTCCTTTCCTTGGATCGTCCCCTTTTCTTTCACTATTCAGTACAACTATCTGAGAAGTACTACAGCTCAGACCTCCTTTACAGAAAGAAAAAAAAAGCCCTACTACCCCATGTTGTTTGAATTTTGTGTTAGAGAAGTTGCCACCACACTTTGTGTTTAGTCTTCTGGGAATCTTTTTTTCTGGTTACGCCTGGCTCAGCAAGAAATACCTCTTACACAAGGATAGGAATAGCCACAGGAGAAATCACTGCTTTTTATGCCTAAGGCTGTGTCAGAGCTGATATCGAAAGAAATCCATGCATCTCCCATTGTTATGCCCTAACCATCACAACAAAGGGGAAAAGATACTGCTGTTGGATGTCCTCAAGTAACTTTGGTATTACTTATTCAGAATTGAGGAGATAAGATGGCCCAGTCAGTTACGTGTCCTTTATGCCTGATGAGCCGAGAACACTAGTTCTAAGCAAATCTTAGCTAAGTGGCTAGCAAAATTGCATTACCTTCTGCTGTGAAAACAGTAGAAAACATTGGGGAACAGGTTATCTACCATTCTGTTGGGTGCATCCACCTCTGCAGCTTTCTTCAAGAATGCCTTTACAGGAATTTGTGAGAGTCACCACCTGAACAGCTATGCACACTTTTTCCAGGCTTTATGTCCTGAGCAGGGGCAGAACAGGTTTTACAGTTTTGAATGACATGCTATGATTGTCTCTTTCACTTGAAGGATAACTGCTTTAATGTTGTACTGATGTATAAGGAACTTAATGCTGGAATGATCTCTGCAGTGAACATAGTTATAGCTGTCTCTGCATATTCACAGTAACAGTCTGTGCTTGAATATAGGGATGACTGCTATATTATAGGCTTTTACTTTTACAAGAGTCTAATGGGTGCAATTAGCAATGAACTTTTTTTGAAGTGGGGATAATACAACAGCTAAGAAATAAGGGTGCGGCATCCCTTTCTTTTCTTCTCTGTTCTGTTTGTTTTAATCAGTACTTCAAAAAGACAAAAGTCTGTAAGTTCTCAAAGGTAGTTGCTTCCAAAATAAGGGAATACAGAGGGCATAGTAGAAAGAGGTCTATGGGTAAAAGCTTATGTGTAAGCAAGGCATATGGTACAGCAACAGGTTCTGCAAAAGGAACCAAAGATGGGCATAGTCTGTGCTGTGTCTTTTAGTTCTATATCAGATTGATGTTTTGGGAAAGGGAGGAGTTTAGTGATGCCTGGATGACATCCCTCGGGTTCTGGAAATCTGTCCAGAAGGGTAGGCGTCGTCTTACAGTTGTTTCCATGGATGAGGATTGTGCTGCAGTGACCCCTATATCTGAACATCTACAGTCATGTTGAGTAGGCTGACTCTGCTCTGTCTCCTATCTGCTTGGTCACTGCTGACTTTTGCAGTCTAAGTATTTAAAGGAAAACTCCACCCTGGTACTAAAAAAATGTTTTTCTTTTTTCACACTCTGTTTCCTGACCTATTTAAACACCTCAGAATCACTCTGCTTTATTTGTAAGTTTAGCCTGTTTTCTACAACATGGTTACCAATGGGACTTGATGCATCAACGTGTGTGTTATGTATGTGTGTGTGTGTGTGTGTGTGTGTGTGTGTGTATATATATATATATACACACACACACACACTATTTGTATTAATGTATGTTCTATAAAAATTTTAGTACTGGATTTATGGAAATATAATCACTGATCCCCTAAGCTGCCACAAAAATTCCTTGCATTCCATTTTGTTTTCCCATTTGCCACCTCTTGGGTTAGTGGGCACTTTCTTCAGATTACCAAAATTAATCTTTGATAGTAGACATGTTTGTATATGCCTGTAAAGAGCATTACTTGTATTTTTCTTATCAGTATCATAATAATGCTCAGTTTCTTCTGTGCAATGAACGTCCAGTCTTGCCTAGGTAATGTGCATTGCAGCGTTACCATACAACCATGTACACTAGCCCTCTTGTTTGACAGTGACTCTCTTTAATGAAATGTTAGGGTAGCAGGCATTATTAATAATTTCTTTATCCGGTATGTGGTATTTATGGACTTTGATAACATGCCCCACATTTTCTTGTTCCTTTAATGTTCTAGAGATGATTTTTCACCACTTCATTATTTTTTTTCTCCAGTGTATCTTTTAAGGTTCTTTCAACTGCTGTATACAAATAATGGGGTGTTACAAAATAATTCTTTCATTTTTTTAAAGCACTTTTATGGAATTGTCACTTGTGACACAGGCAAACATATATTTACATAAAAGAAAACAATTCATATTAACAAGTTCACATTTACAAACATTATACATCACATGTATTCTTCTGCACAGTGTAATCATTCCAGTGTTAAATAAATTGTTCAGTTCCTGCCTTTTCTTAACAGTCATTCCTCTAAAACATTTTTTGCATGTATTGTTCCACAGTTTCCATTTTTTCTACGTAATTTGCTAATAACCATTCTGAAGTTTCCACTTCCTATTCTTTGATCTCTGTTACAAAATTCACTACTTCAAGTATGGTTGGTTTAGACTGCTTTCCTTTTCTAGTAATTGCTTTTCTGGCGCCCACGAGGATTAACCTTAACAAGGCCTTACTGTGTTTAGGCAGTTCAGATCCTGTAGCTCAACTCAAAAAAATTATTTCCTTAGTTGCACTTATTTGCTCACCCAGTATTCCTGACAGAGTACACCATAGTGACTATTTAGTGTGCCAGCTCCTTACACTCCAAAAACATGCGCTTCCAGGTACCTGTTTCTTCCCCATTGCATCTTCAGCATTTGCCATCTACCTTAGGAAAAAAAATTCTCTGGAGTGTGGTTTGGGTATAAAAGCACCTTTGCAAACACTTCTAGCAAAAATTCTGACTCTTCTAGACTTTGTTGCATATTTGGGAGCCATACTTATATCTCACCATTGTTTCTTTGTGAATTGCTTGCCCAATCTCTCTCCCGAATCTTTTCTGACTTCTTCTGATTGATTTCTATAGTTGTCATGATTTCTGTAGTTGTCATGCAATATTTTATATACCGTACTAATTGTCCCTTTTTAACAGCAGCTTCTGTTGTAAATTTAACTAAAAACTCAACCTGTGCAAGGCTTTCACTTAGGATTCCTTTATCCCTTTTTTTTTTTTTTTTTTTGCATATAGTCAGACATCAGACACTGGTTGGGAAAGCAATTTCTAGCCTGGAGTCCTTTTTTTTTTTTTTTTTTTTTTTTAAATATATATATATATATATATAAGAAACATCTTTATTAAATTATCGCATATGACGTAGACAATCATGCATTTTATATAAAGGAAAACAAACCATATTTACATAGTTTTAGTTGCAAACTTTATACATCACAAACCATATTGACATAATTGTAGTTGCAAATGTTATACATCAGTTATAATATACCCAGTCATTCTCTGTCAGACATTACATAGCTCATTTAGATTCTGCCTTCTTTTAATTCTCATTCTTCCTCTGCATGTGTTGTTCCCACAGTTCCCATTTTGTCCTATGCAATGTGTTCCTACCCTTTTCTAAAGAACCCAATTCCAGTTGTTTTGTCTTTGTTACGGTATTCACTACTTCTAATAAAGTTGGTTTAGACTTTGATTTCCATTTTCTAGTATTTGCTTTTTTGACAGACACTGTAATTTGACTCAGCAAAGCATTACTGTGTCTAGGGAATGACTATTCTGTATCATAGCTCAAAAAATATGTAATTTCCTTAGTTACACCAATTTGCCCAACTAGCATCTCTGACAGAGCAGTCAAGTCCAAATGTCTTCGTGACTTCTTCCAATTCTGTTTCCTTTCCCCCTCTACCTATTTGATGATGTTCTTCATGTTTCACTGTTGCAGTCATCACATTTGGGTTATCCCTGCCAGGGTAGCTCTCAGTTGGCCTGAATACCAGAGACTTAGTATTTCTGCGTCGGTTGCTGTTGCTCCAGGACTGACGTTGGGTCATCAGTGGTATAAAAACAGACAGTTGATGCCGTTACATCAGTCTTTCTTGCCGAAGAGCCCGAAGCAGAAGCAGTTCACACAAGTGCCGGTTGGCCGCTACCTGAGTTTTTAGTTTCTGAATTGAAGTTGAAGTCTTCTAACGCTAAGTACCCTGTTGGGGATCCTTTTTTCTTGCTCTAACCAATGTCAGAAAAAGTTAAGTCGTCTCGCCTGTGGAAAGCAAATATCACACAGACACTTTCATTCCTACTGTGTCACTTGTTTAGGCCCAGACCACAACGTCCCCCGCTGTCGCTTTTTTGCCTTGTTCAACACCAGAACCGTATGTCGTTGGGCCCTTATTGTAGCTAGATATTTTCACTTTCAGTCCTTGACTTTTGATATGGCTTCTGTAAGCCATCCGACAACCAATCTTCAGAAAAAACGTAAGGATAAAGACAGAGACAGACCACAAAGGTCCAAAACTGCTGACGAAGCTTCCTTTAAACTGGTCATCAGTTCTCTGGTCCTCGGTGAGGCACTTTCGCAGCCCCTGATGCCTGCTTCTCTGGATTTGCAGGCCGCTACCGAGACCCTTTCGGAGTCCGGTATGCCGTGAGACTCTTATTCGACTAAGGATCCTGCAGATGTCTCTACCTTGGATGGGTCCGGAGCCACTGAGCATGCACCGGCTTTCAAGGAAGTACTTTGCACTAACGATTCTCGACACAGACCGACTTCTTTCTTGTCTACAGTTCTTTCGAAAACTACTGAGTTTCTAAGGCCCTGGGTATGAACCACACTAAAAAAAAATGACGACCCCAGCTCAGACCCCTGCTTTCTTGCCTCAGTCTCAAATTCTTAAAATGGCGGAAGACCTTATAATGCTTACCAGGGAAGCCAGCCTACCCCTTCCAAAAGAAAGAGACTTGTCCCCAGTAGTTTCATCTGAACAGGAGTCAGATGACTCTGATGCATCTGATTATGAAGATATGCAACCCCTCTCTACTTGTGAGGGTTCTGATGCAGAGGAATTCATCTCTTCAGCCTCTCCACCGAGGACATTTTCCTTTGGGGAAACCCTACATACTTTAAGGGAACATTTCCAATGGTAATGTCAGGACCACCCTCAGTCAAAAGAGAGACTCAAGGAATTCTTAGATCTTCCACAGCACAGACCACTGGCTATTCCTCCTGTCCTGGATGTTGTGGACGATGTTTATATGGAATCCAGTCTGTTCCCTGACAGCCTCCCTCCTGCTCACAGGAAACCTTACTATAGAGTCCCTGACTCAAAAATTTCTTTTCAAAAATCCTACTGCTGACCCTGAGGTCATCTCTCAAGGACCTAAAGGAGTCAAAGCAACTTCAGCTAAGAATCCCAACCCCTCAGATAGGGATTTCTCGAGCATTAGACAAATGGGGTAAAAAAAGTATACACCTCTGCTACTCTTGCTATATTAGAGCATTAAATTGTCAGTTCCATATGCTGAAATATCAGCAACATACCATGGAACTCCTCAAACAAAAAATATCTTTTTTTCCTGCTTGTGCAGAAAATGGAGTTAATGCATTCTGTAAGTCAAGTAACTAAGCACACCTTACAATGTGGTTTTGATGCCCTAGAAACGTCTTGCAGGGCAGCAGTTACTGGTTCTGTACTTAGAAGTCATTCTTGACTTGAGGAACAACCCTTGACAGACCGTGTCAAATCCAAATTATTGGACACACCCTTGCGCAAAGATAACTTATTTGGCACCAAGGCAGAAGAGGTCCTAAAAGAGATGGAAGAAAAAGCTAAATCTCTGCAAACAGATTTCTTACAAGTCCAGCCACTGAGGTTCAATAGGCATTGCCCCTCTAAGCACTGGTCCTTTCCTGCCCCTCCCCCAGGTCAGCTCATCCCAGTCCCAGGGGAAGCTGCCCCCCCCCCCAGACAACAGCCCCAGGGAAGGCAGAGATCTAAGCAATGGAGTTCCTTCTCTTCAAAACCGGGGAGTGCAAAGCCACCCCTTATGGTAAGAGCTCACAATGACTTTACAACTCCACCCCCTTCCTCTGCCCACCTACACTTGCCCCTAGGAGGAAAACTATCCTTCAGTGCAAACAACTGGGCACCATTACCAATGACCGTTGGGTCCTCAACATAGTGTCCCAGGAATATAAATTTTATTTTCACACTCTGCCAACCCCAAAAGGGTTTCCATATCTTCTCCCAAACCAGTGGGCAGAGGCCAAAAAGCAAGTACTTTCCCTCCTCTTTATGAGGTCAATAGAGCATGTTCTTGTAGAACAGACAGGCCAAGGTTTCTACTCCAGACTCTTCCTGGTACCCAGAAAAGAGGGCACATGGTGCCCAATCCTTGACCTATCCATTCTAAACACCTTTCTGGTGATACCAAAATTCAAAATGCTCACCCTCCAGCAGCTTCTTCCTATACTTTCCAAAGATACTTGATTAGCCATCGTAGTCCTAAAAGAGGCCTACCTACACATCCCAATCAGGGAATCATGCAGGAAATACCTATGTTTCAGTCCAGATCACTGCACTTTCAGTTCTCTGCGCTTCCCTTTGGCTTATCAACTGCTTCCAGAGTTTTCACAAAATGTCTGGTTCCTGCCATTGCTTTTTGCAGGCAAAGAAATATTCACATTTACACATACTTAGACGATGGCTTGATTCAGGCAGACAGTCAGGAAAAACTGTTAAAGCACCTCGACCTTTGTAAAGGACCTGCTGACCTCCCTGGGGTATACTGTCAACGAAAAGAAATCAAAACTAGTACCCACGCAAAAAATTGTATTCTTGGGAGCAAGCCTGGACACAGCATCCCAGATGGCATTCTTTACACCTACAAAACAAACCTACCTGACAACCTACTTCTCTCAACTAGCCACCAGGACCCAGTTGTCCGCAAGGAAAATCCTGAAAGCTCTAGGGTTCATGGCTTCTTGCATTCTACTTATTCCATATGCCAGACTGCATTTGAGGAAACTACAGTGGTACCTAAAAAGCCTTTGGTGTCAGCACTCTCAAGACCTGGAAATTCCTATACCAATGATACCTTGTCTTAGGAAAGATTTTCTTTGGTGGGCAGCAGCATGCTACCACAACAAGGGACTTCCCTTCTCACTACCCCACGCCGACCAGACCCTCACCATAGACGCACCAGACTATGCCTGGGGTGCATACCTGAACGGCAGGTGCATTCAGGGTCACTGGAGCCCAAATCAAATACATCTGCACGCCAACCAAAAAGAAATGTTAGCTGTTCAGCACGCCCTGACTGCTTTCAGACCCCTACTTTCCCAGGGCCTCTGCTGATCAAAACAGACAACACTATGGTGATGTGGTACATCAGCAAGCGGGGAGGGACTCACTCTTATCCTCTGTGCAGGCTCGCCATGACCCTTTGGCATATGGCCGAAACTATGCAACTACAACTGTTAGCACAATTCCTGCCAGGCTGTCTAAACTCTCTGGCAGACAACCCAAACAGAAACCTGCTAGACCAAAGAACCAAAGAACCTTCACCCTTGTAACCCAGAAATGGGGCACCCCGAAGGTAGACTTCTTTGCCTCTCACTCCAATCATCAGCTCAGCAAATTCTGCATCAGGGAACCTCACAGCAAGGCCTGGAAAGTGGATGCTCTATCCTTCCAGTGGGTATGCATTTCCCCCTCTATCACTCATTTCAAGGGTACTGTTCAAAATAAGGTAGGAAAAACAGAGGACAATCCTGATTGCCCCAGACTGGCCAGGGCAGCACTGGTACCCACTGTTGCGCAGCCTGTCACCCCTGCCACCATGGCACCTACCTCAGACCCCAACACTCCTGACCCAGAGGAATGGCGAATTCATGCATCCCCAATTGCAGACCCTCAATCTGGCAGCTTGGCTTATTCCCTGACCTCTCCTCAAGCTGCCAGTCTAAGCAAACAAGTTTGAGATGTTATACGCGAGGCTAGACTCCCCAGCACTAGAAAGTCTTTTATACTGACAAGTGGAAAAAGTTTTGCACCTGGATTCAGCCTAAGGGAGCCAGAATGGCACAGCCCACCCTACCTCTCATCCTGAATTACCTGGCAGACCTACTACACAACAGTGTATCCTTCTCTTCTATTAAAATTCATGCTTCTGCCATATCTGTTCATGTCAGCACAGAGCCACCTCTTTTCTTGCACCCTCTCATCAAACAGTTCCTAAGAGAGACTAACAACTTGAGGCCACCCAGAAGAGCTCCTACCCCAGCTTGGGACCTAAACTTTGTGTTGGAAAAGCTCACCCTACCCCCCTTTGAACCTGCAGCTTCAGCAGAGTTAAAATTTCTCTCTTGGAAGACGGCCTTGCTTCTGGCCATCACTTCAGTTAGAAGAGTATCAGAGCTACAAGTACTAATGGCTGTAGAGCCATTCATCATTTTTCCATGCTGACAGGGTCTCCCTCAGGACTAACCCATCTTTCCTGCCAAAAGTGGTGTCCAGTGTGGCTCTCAACCAATCAATTCATTTGCCCACTTTTTCCCTAACCCACAAAATAAGGGAGAAAGGATTTTGCACTCTCTAGATGTGCACAGACAGCTCAGATTCTACCTACACAGGATTAAATCTTTTAGAAAAGATTATCAATTGCTAGTCGGCTTCACTGCAGGAGCAGAGGGCAAGGCTATATCCAAACAAACAATTTCCAAATGGATAGCACATTGTATCCATTTCTGCTACAAATAGCATGGAAAACCTCCCCCCAGTGGGGTTAGACACATTCCACCAGAGCAACTTCCACCTCTGCAGCAACATGGACTTATGTTCATACCTGTTGTCAGGGGTATAAAACATGCATCCGATGCCATTACATTAGTCTTTCTTGCCGTGCGGTTCCCGAAGCAGAAGCAGTTCGCAAGTGCCGGTCGTCCGACTCCTGAAATGTTCTTTTTCGAGGTTCAGAACCGAAGTCTTCAAAAAAAAAAAAAGTTAAGTACCCCGTTGGGGATCTTTTTTCTTGCTCCAACCAATGTCAGTTAAAGTTAACAATGTCTTACCTGTGGAAAGCAAATACCTCAAAGATTTTCATTCGTACTGCATTCTTTGCTTAGGCCCAGACCACGATGTCCCTCACTGTCGGTTTTGTGCCTTGTTCAACCCCCGAACTGTTCGTCGTTGGGCTATATTTGCAGCAAATTATTTTGGTACTCTGTATCCGTACTCTGAAATGGCTTCAGTAAGCCATCCGACTACCGATCTTCAGAAAAAACGTAAGGATAAAGACCTGAGACAGACCGCATAGGTCCAAAACTGCTGATTACACTTCGTTAAGCTAGTCAACAGTTCGCCGGTACTCAGTGAGGCCCTTTCGCAGCCCCTGTTACCTGCTACTTCAGATTCGCAGGCCTCTACTGAGACCCATTCGGAGACAGGTACCCCGCGAGATGCTTCTTCGACTATGGAACCTGTGGATGTCTCTACCTTGGATGGGTCTGAAGCCGCTGTGCAGACACCAGCTTCTGAAGGTGTATTCAGGCCTACAGACTTGCATTTTAAACCGATGCCATCTTCTTCATCCAGGCCTAAAACTCGTACCAAGCCTAGAAAACCGACCTGCAAACTGCATGGTCAGGCCCATATGCCTAAAAAACAAATGCTTAGATTGGCTGAAGACCTTATTACCTTAATTAGGGGAAGCCAGCCTTCCCTATCTGAGACCTAGAACTGATTTTCCTTCTGATTGTTCTGGTCAGGAATCTGATATTTCTGTTTGTTCTGATTACCAGGATTTGCCCTTGTCTACCTATGAGGATTCTGATACAGAGGATTCCACTCCCTCTGATTCCCTTCCAGAAGATTTTTCTTTTGGTGAAACCTTGCATACTCTCTTAGGGAGCATTTCTGCTGGGAAAGCCAGGATTATTCTGACTCCAAAAAGAGGCTTAGGGAATTCTTACTCCTTCCGCAACACAGGCCTTTTGCTATCCCTCCTGTTCTGGACATTGTAGATGATGCTTTCTTGGAATCAAGCCTTTCCCCAGACACTTTACCTCCAACTCCCAGAAATCCTGACTGGTATTACAGAGTGCCTGACTCTCACAAGTTCCTCTTCAAGAATCCTACTGCAGATCCAGAGACCATTTCCCAAGGACCAAAGGGCATTAAGGCTACTGCTGCCAAAAATCCACCCCTTCAGATAGAGATTCTAGAGCGTTGGACAGATGGGGGTAAGAAGGTATACACTTCTGCTACTTTGGCCATTAGGGCTTTAAATTGCCAGTTTCATATATTAAAGTATCAGCAGCATATTATGGGACTACTTAAACAGAAAATTATGTTGATTCCTGACTGTGCTGAACACAAAGAATTACAGGATTTAATGCATTCTGCAGAACAAGTTGGTAAACATACTTTGCAATGTGGTTTTGACTCTTTAGAAGCATCTTGCAGGGCTGCTGTCACTGGGTCTGTACTTAGAAGGCATGCTTGGCTTAAGGAGCAAAACTTGCCAGATCATGTTAAAGCTAAATTACTGGATGCTCCCATAAACCAAGACCGCCTGTTTGGCAACAAAGCAAAAGTTGTCCTCAAAAAGATGGAGGAAAAAGCTATATCTATGCAAACTGTTAAAGATTTCCTGCAAGTACAGCCTCCCAGATTTAGTAGGCATTGGCCTTCAAAGAATTGGTCCTTTCCAGTCTCTTCCAGGCCCTCTCAGTCCAAACCCAGGAACAGCAGACCACCTAGGTTACAGTCTCAGGCTATGCACAGGCCTCAGCAGTGGGGGGCTCCCACTTCCAAAGCAGGGAGTAGTAAGGCACCCCCCCCCAAGAAAAAATGTCACAATGACTTAACCTTAACCCTCCCAAGTCCTGCTCAACTGCCTGCTCCCTTAGGAGGAAAGCTCACCCGGCATGCAAAAAACTGGGAACTCATTACCCAGGACAAATTGGTTTTGAATATAGTTTCCCAAGGATACAGATTCCACTTCCACACCCTACCAACCCCAAACGGTTGGCCAGACCTACCCCCAAATCAGTGGGCAGAGGCCCAAAAGCAGGTTCTCTCTCTAAGTATCAGGGCTATTCAACCTGTTCCAGCAGAAGGGGACAAGGTTTTTATTCAAGACATTTCCTGGTACCTAGAAAAGAGAGCTCCTGGCGTCCTATTCTGGACCTCTCTATTTTAAACACCGTTTTGGTAATCCCAAAATTCAAAATGCTAACACTTCAACGGCTGCTTTCTATGCTAGACAAAGATGCCTGATTGGCAACCTTAGACTTAAAGGAAGCTTTACTTGCACATTCCAATAAGGGAATCTTGCAGGAAATAGCTTCAGGGCAGGCTCCAGTTCTCTGCACTTCCCTTTGGCTTATTATTAATAAAGTGTCTAGCTCCAGCCATTGCATTTTGCTGGCAGAGAAAAATTCAAATATACCTATACTTGGATGATTGTCTGATTCAGGCAGAAAGCCAGGACTTGCTATTAAATCGTCTGGCATTCGTAAAGAAACTTCTAACCTCTTTGGGGCACACCATAAACGAAAAGAAATCTCACCTAGTACCCTGCCAACAGATTGTATTTCAGGGAGCAAGCTTGAACACAACTTCCCAGATGGCTTTCCTGTCTCCAGAGAAACAAGTTTATTTGACAACCCACTTCAAACTAGTGGCCACAAAGACCCAGCTGTCTGCAAGGAAAATTCAGCAAGACTTGGGGTTCATGGTCTCTTGCAGTCTACTAATTCCATATGCAAGACTGCATATGAGGAAACTACAGTGGTATCTAAATAGCCTAGGGTGTCAACATTCTCAGGACCCGGAATCAATGATTCCTATCATTCCTTATATAAAGAGAGAGTTCCTTTGGTGGGCAGAGGCCTGCTACCACAACAAGGGGCTCCCTTTCACTCTACCCCCTGCCACCCAAACGCTAACAACAGATGCATCAGACTATGCATGGGGGGCTCACTTGGCAGGGCAGTGCATTCAGGGCAAATGGAACCCGAGACAGATGCACCTGCATATCAACCAAAAAGAAATGTTAGCTGTACAGAATTTCCTGACGGCCTTCAAAGACCGCATTCATCCAGGGCAATTATTGCTAAATACAGACAACACCTCCGTTATGTGGTACATAAACAAGCAGGGGGAACCCACTCGTACCCCCTCTGCAGACTAGTCATGGCTCTGTGGAACACAGCCTTGAGCTACCAAGTGCACCTGCAAGCTTAATTCCTGCCAGGCAAGCCAAATTCACTGGCAGACGACCTAAGCAGAAATCTCATGGACCCACATGAATGGAAACTGGAACCAAAAATATTCAACCAAAAAAAAAAAATTATTATCCTTGTTTCCCGTCTTTCCTGACCTAGAGTAGTCCAAATACAGGCTTTGCTGTATTCTGGACTTTTGGAAATTTCCTGTGTTGTCCATTTCCTTTCTTGGATAGAGGGAGGTTTCTTTGTTCACCAGTGGCAGTGGGGAACTTAGAGCAGCCTATCTATCCCTGGAGGAGTGTTCCCAGCACAAGAATCTGGTAGTCTATTGGCCATTTTGGACCAATTTTAGCTCTTTCAAATCCCCCTGTATAAAACCCGCTTTGGCGAGGTTTTTGCGCTTGTTACTACTCAGCCAAGCTCCTCGTGGTCCTGCAGAGTGGTGCTAGCAGAAGAGAGGCTAAAAGAGCGACTGCTAACCTGATAAAAGTGTTTTTTCCTGCTACTACCTGGGCGACTGTCCGATCTAGCTAAACTGCAAATATTTCTGCTTCTTGAACTGTTTTAAACTGTCTAAAGTTGTTTTTGCACCTGCACTTTTAAAGTTTGTCCTGTTTGTTGCATTTACTTGTTGAGGCTACACACTCAAGTGCGCTAGCCTGTGTTACATATTTATTGCAATTTCCTGCTGTTTGTTGCAAAAAAGAAAAAAAAAAGTTATCCTTGTTTCCCATCTTTCCTGACCTGACCTACAGTAGTCCAAATACAGGCTTTGCTGTATTCTGGACTTTTGGAAAGTTCCTGTGTTGCCATTTCCTTTCTTGGATAGAGGGAGGCTTCTTTGTTCACCAGTGGCAGTGGGGAGCTTGGAGCGGGCTATCTGTCCCTGGAGGAGTGTTCCCAGCACAGGAATCTGGTAGTCTGTTGGCTGTTTTGGGCCAATTTCTAGCTCTTTCAAGTCCGCCTGTATAAAACCCGCTGTAGCGCGGCTTTGCGTGATTTTGTGCATAGCGCTTCATCGAGCAGCGCCGCTTATTTGGGTTTGAGCCTTGGAACTGATCTAGTTCTCATAATAAACACCCTATTCCTATGCTAAAGCCTAGCACTTGCTCACTAAAGCAATTATATAAGTCAGCACTAAAAAAATTAAAAGCACTACACCCTCACAAACTCCCCTTGAGTAACTTGTTCCCCATTGGCCCAAAGGAATTCCCAATACTATTCTAGCATGTCCAAAGGTCAGTTGTCAATCTCCTCTCCGGTCCAGCTGGTGAACCTGGGAATCTTGAGGCAATGTTACAACTGCCTCATGTACACAGACAACCCTCTCCTCCTCCCAACAAATTCCAACACATGTGAGAGATGCAACCATATAGCCAAACTGGAGGCTAAGCTCACTCAACTCAGTACTGGGGTAACCAGTCAGGAGAAGGAAACCACACTCACTACAATTCCAGTCTCACATAGACCTACCACGACAGCAAACCAAACACATAAACACACAAAAACATACTTGGAGGCTCTAAATAAAAATCTGCCTAAGCAGCAAAGACCTCCAAAGCAGACACCCAAGCAAACCGCTACCCCAAAACAAAACACATGCAACACACAGCTCACAAAGCCAGTGTGCCGAACAGTCACAGCCCTTAAGGCTAAACAACACACCTGATACACTTGTAATAGGTGACTCTATCATCAGGCACACTGACGTCCCGCTCACCAGGCTGAACAAGGAGAAGGTCACGGTGAGCTGCCTATCGGGTGCTAGGATCCGCCACATAACACAAGCACTCAGGTCACTCCAAGGCAAGTACAAATATGACTCAGTCATTGTCCATGCTGGTGTGAATGACCTGAGACGTACCTCCCTGGACTACATGAAAAGAGACATAGCTCTCTGGGCATGTAGCCCAGGCCGGTATGACCCTGACCTTGAGTAGCATCTTACCCTCACCAAGAATGATGCCACAGTATGAAGACAAGATTATCAATTTCAACAATTGGCTAAAGTATTGGTGTCATTCAAAGGGGATCCAATGCCTGTCAGCCTGGGATGACATGCTCGACAAGCCACGATGCTTCGCTAGGGACGGCTTGCACCTGTCACCCCTGTGCTTTCGGATATTGGCAAAGGCTCTTGCTACCCCCATAGTGCCTTTTTTAGGCAAGGCTCAAAAGACAAACCCACCTCCATAGGTATCACAAGGGATAAGAAACTAAGAGTAATGCTACTCAACGCCAGAAGTCTAAACCTCAAGATGCACGCACTCGAAACTCTCCTTAGCATGGAGAACATCGATATCTGTGCAGTAACAGAAACCTGGTACAAGGCTCTCGAGAGCACCCCAGCACTACCAGGTTATACCTCATACCATGCTTTTCGGCCCCAAAACTTAGACCGAACCACAAAAGGAAGGGGTATCAATATTAGTCAAAGATACCCACACCTCCAGGTTGGTGGCACAGCACGAAGCATCAGAGACTATCCATGTGCAACTAACAGTGGGTAAAACTGCCTTCCAGTTTATAGCCTGCTACAGACCACCCTCCCAAACCCAGGAACCCCACTCGGCCTTCCTGAGAACACTGGAAAATATGAAGGTCTCTCCAAACACCATTATATTGGGTGACTTCAACTACCCAACCATAGACTGGGAGCATTACTCTAGCTCCAACACCCTAGCCCAAAGGTTCCTAGAATTTATAAAGTCAAATGCTATGGAACAACTTGTTACCACTCCCACAAGAGGGGAAAACGTACTGGACCTGATCATCACCAACATGGGGACTCTATGCTCCATACCAGAAGTGTATCCCTCACTGGTAAGATCAGACCATAAACTAATCTCACTGGATATTCACATCCCGACCCCACCCCATGCCCAGAAAACCACAGTGAAAAACTTCTCTAAAGCAAATTTCACACTCCTCAAAACCGAGGTGGAATCCTTCAAAGCCCCCGGGCCTCTGGATAATACAGCCCAGACCACAAAATCCTTTATAAACGCATTCTATGAACACCTTCAGGAATGCATGGATCATGCAATCCCAAATAAAACCAAGACCCAATCCTCCAAAGGCAGATGTCCTGTCTGGTGGACCCCAGCCATAAACAAACTGTACAATAGGAGGAAGCTACTGCATGACAGAGCAAAATCCCAAAAAGGGAAGGCATCTCTGATCAGTATTAGCAAAAAACTACGGGCACTCATAAAATCGTCTAAGGCCAGCTTCGAGAGAAAAATTGCACAGGACACTAAGGATAATCACAAGGCTTTCTTTAGTTATGTTAGGAACCTGGGTGGGAATTCCCAGATTTGCTCAGAATTAGTCCAAAATGACAAAAAATACACCGAACCCACAGACATTGCCAACATCCTAGCTGACAGGTTCAGCGCAAACTTCTCCCCACCAAAAGGGCTAATATCTAGCCCAGCAGAGTGCTGCTCCCCTGACATCTCAGATGCTCAGGTAAGAGCTGCCCTCTCCAAAGCAAGAAACACAGCATCAATGGGACCAGACGGTGACCCGGGCTGCGTCCTACATGAACTCCAAGAAGAGCTAAACCCAAACCTAAAACTACTGTTCAATCTCAGCCTTACTACAGGATATGTACCCAAAGAGTGGCGTACAGCAACAGTGGTCCCTCTCCACAAAGGTGGTGCCTCAACGGATCCTGGAAACTATCGCCCCATAAGTCTCACTAGCTTGGTCTGCAAAGCTATGGAAAGGATCATCATGGACCTTATAAGTAAAGATATTGGGGACCTACAGACACTGGATCCTACCCAGTTCGGCTTTGTTAAGGGCAGATCCTGCCTCTTAAACCTGGTGAATTTCTTTGAAACAGTCACCAAGGCCATTGACAAGGGGAAGGTGGTCCACACAGCCTACCTGGACCTCGCAAAAGCCTTCGATACAATACCCCTCTCGGGCATTATAGATAAGCTCACCAGCTTAAATAGAAACCCCTATGTCACTAGATGGGTTGCAAACTGGCTCAAGGACAGAACCCACATGGTTAGAATAGCTGGAGCCATGTCAGACTCCAAACCAGTTACAAGTGGCGTCCCACAAGGCTCAGTCTTGGGACCTCTCTTGTTCGGTATATATTTCTCGGAGGTACAGGCCAACATGGAAGGACTGTGGCCGACCAAGTTCGCAGATGACTGCAAACTGGGCACCATAATAGACTCTCCAGCTGACACAAGCATCCTCCAAAAGGGCCTCATAGAAACAGACAACTGGTGCCAGAGCCATGGCCTCAAGCTAAATGCCAAAAGTGTATAGTCATCCCCTTTGGCAAAAACAAAGTGCCCACAAATTACCACATAGGTGGTAATCCATTAAGTACAGAAGAAGTAATTAGGGACCTGGGGACCCAAGTTGATAGCAATCTCTCATTTGACAACCACATGGCCAAAGTGGTTAGAAAAACATTTTATATAGCCCACCTAATCATGAAGGGATTCACATCTAGATCGGGGAGGTCATCGTGCCTCTTTACTCATCCCTCATCAGGCCCATAATCGAGTACAATTCCCCTTTTGGGATGTTCCTTACCAGACACCTGCATCAACTGGAAAGACCCCAAAAGTACCTCACCAAGAGGATCAAGGGGCTCAAACAGATGCCGTATGCTGCCCGGTTAAAGAAACTCCAGCTCTACTCAGTGGCATACCGCCTGCTCAGAGGCGATCTGTGCCTGACTTATAAAGCCATGTCCAACCTGGAATTAATGGACATGCTGCACCTCAGAAAATCCAAATCCCATCGAGCTACGCGCTCGAGGGACTTAAACCTCAGCACTGAAATAAATAGGACATGCTGGAGGGACAGATTCATAACCCAGAGGCTCCCTTCACTCTGGAATAAAATCCCAGTCCAGGTTAGGCAGAGTCCCTCATTGACTCTCTTCAAGAGGAATCTTGATGAGTGGATGGGAGATCGTAGGTTTACCCCGGGTATCACTTCTGTGTCACTGTTAGACAGAAGCGCAGTATACTAACCTCGAAAAAGGGCATAGCAAAATTAATTTAAAATGGGTGGCGAAAGCCATACACACTCTGGCTAGGCTTATAAATGCCCTAGGGCAGATAGCCTAGTATGAACCTATGAACCTCTTGAGGACAAATGGGGGACCCCAGAGGTAGACCTGTTTGCCTCCCCTCGACTACCAATTTAACAAATTCTGTACAAGGACTTGCCACAGTCAAGCCTGGAAAGTGCATGCCCTGTCCTTTACGTGGGAAAGCCTCTCAGTTTATGCCTTTCCCCTTCTGCCTCTCCTCTGGAAGGTTATGCTAAAGATTAAACAGGACAAGCCAAGGACAATATTGATTGCACCAGACTGGCCACGCCAGCACTGGTACCACCTCTTACACAGTATGACACTAGTAGAACCATGGCACCTGCCTCAGACCCCCTCCCTGCTGTCCCCAGCAGGCGGGCCAGATTCTGCACCCTCCACTTCAAACCCTGAACCTTGCAGCCTGGCTAATTCCGTGAGCTCTCCAATGGCATCCCTCAGTAAGCAGGTGCTAGATGTCATTCTGGAGACAAGGAGGCCTAGTACTAGAAAATCCTATGCTGAAAAGTGGAAAAGCTACTGTTCCTGGAGCCAGACTCAGGGGATGGGCACAACGGTGCCCAGCTTACCTCATATTCTACAGTACTTAACAGAAATGCTCCACAAGGGCCTATCCTTCTCGTCAATTAAAATTCATGCCTCTGCCATTTCTGCACATTAGAATACTGAGCCCACCCCTCTTTTCTTACCCCTTGCTAAATCAATTCCTTAGAGACACCAAAAACTAAGACCCCCCCCAGGAGAGCCCCTACTCCAGCCTGGGACCTTAATTTTGTATTGGAAAAGCTCACTCTCCCTCCCTTTGAACCAGCTGCCTCTGCAGATTTGAAGTTTCTATCCTGGAAGACTGCTTTCCTTTTAGTTACTTCAGCTAGAAGGGTATCTGAGCTGCAAGCCTTAGTGGCAGTAGAACCTTTCATTATTTTTCATTCAGATCGAGTTTCTCTGAGAACCAATCCCTCCTTCATGCCTAAAGTAGTTTCCCGTTTAACCCTTAACCAGTCTATTCACCTGCCTACATTTTTCAACAATCCCCAAAATAAAGGGGAAAGGATTCTGCACTCTCTTGATGTGCATAGACAGCTGAGATTTTACTTAGAAAGGATTAAATCCTTTTGAAAATGTGAACAGTTTTGTTAGTTTTGCTCCTGGGGCTCAGGGTAAAGCTATTTCAAAACAAACCATCTCCATGCTCATTGTATTCACTTTTGTTACCTGCAGCATCGGAAGGTTCTCCCTCAGGGTGTTAGGACCCATTCCACTAGAGCAGCCTCTACCCTGCAGCTTTTCTGAGAGGTGTGCCTACTAAGGACATTCTAGAAGCAGCTACTTGGTCTTCTGTCCATACTTTCACAAAGCATTACAATCTACCTTTGTTTTCTAAATCCAGGGCTGGTTTTGCCTCTGCAGTTTTGCAGGGCCTTCTTACCAACCCTTAATCTGTGATCCTTCCTCCACCCTTCGCTTTTTTCCTGGGCTTTGGGAATCAACCCATATGTGAGGACTGCAACAGTGAAACACGTAGAACATAGTACAGTTGTATACACTTCCCATAAATGTAGATGTTCGGGTGTATTCACTGTTGCAGTCCTGGTTTCCCCACCCTCCATTCCCCCATTTTTCCTAAGGCACAGACTATATACATTTTATGACTTGTGTCCAGGGTGCTTCCTTCTGGATTAGCCTTCTTTTGGGGGCTCCTGACAGTTAAGGCAAGAAAAACTGAGGAAATGGCGTCTGCTGCCTCCCTTTTATACCTGACGTTCTGACATCAGTTTTACAACCGGCGGCAGCCGACGTCGTATACCAAGGACTCTGGTATTCGGGCTGACTGAGGGCTACCGGGAGCCGGATAACCCATATGTGAGTATTGCAACAGTGAATACACTCGAACATCTACATTTATGGTAAGTGCACACAACTGTACTTTATTAAGCTTTCTGGTGATCAGCAGTCTCCAGGAAATGTAACTGCCCTCCTTTTCTCACCAGTAGAAAACAGAAGCACTAATCCCAAGATGATCACTGAGAGGCAGAATCTGGGCTCTCTAATAACTGATGGTCTTGCATTAGATGCTTAAAGATAAGATGAAAAAAAATGGCAGTGTGCACTAGAGGAGTTAGATGTAAAAGTAGGTAACTTAAGTTTTACCTGTCTAAAAAGTTATGTTTTAGTGGAGAGTCATTATTTTAATATTAATATGTTTGTGTGTGCAGTTAATGACGGTGGGGCTAGGTTTTTAAGCCTGTTTATACAATATGTGACGCAGGTGAAAGTGCAATGCCTGAAAATGTATTCTGATGGGAACTACTTTGACTCTGGAGAAGCTACATTTTTTAAATAGCCAAATATTGTACAAGAAAGATCGTCCATCTGCAGCGTGCTGTTGATCACAGTTAAAGTACAGAATTAATCTGTTCTTGTTTATGCCCGTGTAACTTCTGTAACTTCTTTAAAGGTGGCAAATACACGGTTTTCTCCATAGTGTTGGATATTCATTCATGTTGGCAGGAGAGTCTGCCAGAAACCAGCTGTGTTTTAGTACTTGTTTGTAGACGTAACCTCAGTTTACTCTGAGATATGTCAAGAGTGCTGTTTGTCATGTTACTTGGAACATTGCTGCCAGAGTTCTCTAAAGAAAAACATCTAGTCATGAACTCTGCAAGCAGGCATTTCACGTAAAATGTTGCCTTCTGAAGACATGTATAAGAAAAATCTGCTTGGCAGAGGTCTTGAAAAAGTAATCTTTGTAATGATGCCCAGGTGTGTGGGCTACATTCAGCTTCACAGAATAAACTTTGTACCAGTTACAGAGCCCAGGATTCACTGAGGAAAAACAACCCTTCACCCACCAAGTTTGCCTAGTTCTCTGCATGCTGGTTAAGACACAGATTCTTTTTTTTTCAGTAGTTCTCGATTGTTCTTCCACTTTCCCCTAGTGAAATGGCATTTTTCTGGTATATTCATAAATGGTATTTTTCTGTTATATTCACTCTTAAACTTTTTTAAAATTCCATGTACATCACTGGATGTCTGCTTCATGAGTGTTGACTGCCTTTTCTGCAGAAGAGCATTCTTTTACATTGTCCTCAGCTCCATCCTGTTCAAGTGTCCTGTTTAGTTTCTACTCACTGCTGTTTTGAGAGCGACTGTTCTTTGGAAATTGTTCCACTGTTGTGCTTAAATGATTTGCTAGTTTAGTCCTTTAATAAAGGTTTGAGTGTTGTACTATTACTTTACATCACAATTGCTGTAGACCAGACCTTTAAACTGTTCATCAGTTACTTCTGTGGTTTTACGTCAGTCTTATCTTTGCACTAATTGGCGGTACAAAAATTATTGCTGCCTTCTTGATGAATTTTCACCTTACAGAAGGATAGTAGCTTGACGTATCGTGTTGTTAGTGTGTCCTCATTTGCATCTCTGTGTTCTTTTGCACTCCGTGGCCATTCTTGCAATGTTTGCTTGTTTTTATATTAAGTAATATAATGTGATTTCATAATAGTGTTTTCATTTTGTTGTTTTTGGTGATTCCTTACTGACAACTGAGTCTACTTCCTTGGGGATTTGTTACTACAGGTGTATCACTTAATTCCACATGTTGGGTCTGAAGTGCGGCAGCATTTTCTTGTAACATTTGTAACATTAATTCCTGGAAGAGGCTTCCATGTATGTTCTCTGTCATGTATGTAAAGAAGGATACATTTAATTTGCAGTGCCATAAAGTAGTTAGTGGCTCAGTGTAGTGTTTGCATTTAATTGTGTCCAGTTTCTAGTGCACGTAGAACCCACCCTAGGTTGTTTAAAGTTTTTTGTAGTACTTCAAGAAGTATTGGTAAAATCTGATAAACTTTTTTTATTAATTTGACTGTTATTCTGTCAGTTCTTGCAGATGTGGGTTGTGTGTTACTCTATCCAGAGAAAAATAGTATTACTTTCCTTCTGAAATACCAAGCTGAAACTGTGTATCTTGCTCACACACTGCCTTGAAAAGGAGTTGAATTTGTCGTTTTTTTTTCCATGCCTGCCCAGTAGCATTGTAGTAAGGTGCTCCTTTGCTGTTTCAGCAGCTTGGGTATGTATAGCTTTTTACCCCTGTTGTCAAAGGATAGACAGGGATGATCAATTTCAGTCGTTAGGAGGCAGGCCTCACCTTTTTCAGGGGAAGTGACTGGGAACAAGACATTGCTTTACCACTCTGTGGTAGAGACCAGAAAGTTACCCAGCAGGGTTGAAAACAGCATGTGTAGGCAGGTGTATATTGGCAAGTGGAAAAGATTTTCTAGTTAGGGCCCAGGTTATTTTTTAGGTACCATCAATGCCCATGGACCCTTCCAAAAAACAGAAAAAAGTGGAACAGTTTGTTAAAGAGGTTTTAAATCTGAGACTTCCCTGTAAACAGGTTGCTTCTCCCTGGGATCTTTACTTTGTGCTGGAAAAGTTAACCATGTCTCCATTTGAACCTGCACATCAAGCAAACAACATTCATTACATGGAAAATTGTTCTTATTGCTCTGATATCTGCAAGGATACTTGAGTTGCAAACTCACATGCTGGGTGAGCCCTGTCTGGCCTTTTATAGGAAATGGATGTCATTAAGAATAAATCCTCCGTGGTTGCTTCAGAGTTCACTTTGAATCAAACCATCAGTGTTCCAGTGTTCTTTTCAGATCCTCGGATTCTACATACTCTGGACGTGCATAGGCAACTCAAGGTACTGTCTTAACAGAACAAAGTCCTTTAGAAAAGCTGAACAGCTATTTCTTTCTTATGTTGAAACAGGGAAAGGGCAACCATTGTCAAGACAGACCATTTCCAGATGGTTGTCCCTGGCTGTGCTGTTGCCTTTTGTTATGCTCGCCACGGTAAACCAGTTCCAGGCAGTGTCAAGGATACTCTATTTGGGCCTTGTCTGCTTCGGGTTCCTGTTATGTATTCAAAGAGGCGTTTCATCGAACACCTCTTCATCGACCATAAAATAACTAAAATACAAGACAGAGAACAGTCATATAAGCAATTTATTTCCGTGGGAAAGAAATTGCCTGGCCACCTCTGCCGTTTTCCCAACTTTAGTGCTATGTTGGAGTTGGTATATTTAGTTAGGAGGGGGTGTGGGAGCACACCACCCCCACACCCCCCCAAATTTGTATTGTTTGCAGTGATGTGTTTTTTTGTTTAGGGTAAGCGATTTTTTTTCCCAGGGAAAGAAATCACTTATGTGCATGTCCACTCTTTTGTGTTTTCATGGTTTACGGGTCGATGAAGAGGCATTTGAGGAAATGCCTCTTCAAGTATCTAATATAAACCCTCTTCTTCAATGGCATTTTGGAAAGGGATAGATACTAGAAGCATTCTGTAGGCAACTACTTGGTCCACTGTACACATACCTTTACTTTGCATTACAAATTGGAGTCTTTTCTTGATCCAGGACAGGCTTTGCTAGGACCAATCTCCAGGGACACCTGGATCCATATCTTTCTTTCTGTTAGGTTGGATAGACTTTGGTAATCAACCCATATAGCCTAAATACTCTGTAGAGCAGTGTGAAAGATGAATATAGTACAGATGTTCGTGTTTCACTGTTGCAGTCACTACATTTGGGTTATCCTGCTGGCAGGCTACCCGCAGTCGGCCCGAGTACCAAAGTCTAGGTCCGGCGTCGGTTGCTGTCGCCTCCAAACTGACGTCAGTGTGCCAGGGGTATAAAAGATGCAGCCGACGCCATTTTCTTCAGTCTTTCTTGCCGCGTGGTGCCCGAAGCAAAAGCAGTTCGCAAGTGCCAGCCAGCCAACTCCTGAGATTTTCAAATTTGAATTTCAGATCCGAAGTCTTCATTAAAGCTAAGTACCCCGTTGGGGAAACTTTTTTTTCTTGCTCCAGACCGATGTCAGAAAAAGTTAATTGTATTTCTTGTGGGAAGCAAATACCTCATAAGGATTTTCATTCTTACTGTATTCCTTGCCTAGGCCCTGACCACGACGTTGCTAGTTGTCGGTTTTGTGCTAGATTTAACCAACACACTAAGCATCGGTACGATTTTGCATTTCATTACTTTGGCCGAAGATTCAATTATACAATGCCGTCGGAACAGCCGACTACTGGAGTTTATAAAAAGTGCAAAGAAAAAGAAAAGGACAGGCATCCGAGGTCCAAAACAGACGACGAGGCTTCCGCTAGGCCTGTCGCTGGTTCTCAGTGAGGTGCTTTCGCAGCCCCTGACGTCCGCTACCTCAGAACCACAGGCTGCATCCGACTCCCACGTGGAGCCAACTAGGCCGCTGGAAACTCAAGGTATTAGACACTCGGAAACTTTTCCCTCAGGTGGGTCCGGAGCTGCTGAGCATGCTTCGGCTTCTGAGGGTGTTTTCAGGCCTACACAGTTATATGTAAAGCCAACTTCAGCTTCAAAGGCAAAGACTAAAGCAGCTCTAAAGACAAAGAAACAAGTACAGCACTCTCCTGGACAGTCCTCCATGCCTGAAAAACAGATGCTTAAAATGACCGAAGACCTAATTACTTTGATCAGGGGTTCCCATCCCCTTCCTGATAAGAGGCCTAGGCAAGAGATAGAATATGAATCTTCAGATCAGGTTTCCATTTCCTCTGATTCCTCTTCTGAACATGAATATTCCCTTCCTCCCTATGAGGATTCTGATGCTGAAGAAACTATCCCTTTAGCCTCTCCTCCTGAGAATTATTCTTTTGGGGAGACCCTGCATAATATGAGGGAGCATTTCCATTGGGAGAGCCAAGATTGATTACTCAGAGACTTCCTTTTATTACCCCAGCACAGGCCCCTTGCTATTCCTCCTGTTTTAGACATTGTAGATGATGTTTTTACAGAGTCCGGTCTATCTTCTGACTCTTTACCACCAGCTCCTGTTAAGCCAGAAAGATACTACAGGGTTCCGGATTCACATAAATTTCTTTACAAAAACCCTGCTGCTGACCCAGAAACTATTTCTCAGGGTCCAAGGGGGTCAAGGCTTCCACTGCAAAAACCCTATCCCCTCTGATAGGGATGCAAGGGCCCTAGACAGATGGGGAAAAAGATTTATACTTCTGCTACCTTGGCTGTAAGAGCTTTAAATTGTCAGTTTCATATGCTTAAATATCAACAATATGTTATGTCACTGCTTAAACAGAAAATGTTGACAAATTCAGAATGTGCAGAAAACAAAGAAATGCAGGATTTTTATTGCATGCAGCTGAACAAGTGGGAAAGCATACTTTGCAATGTGGTTTTGATTCTCTGGAGGCCTCCTGCAGGGCCGCAGTTACAGGTTCTGTTATTAGGAGGCATGCTTGGTTAAAAGAACAGAATCTACCTGATCATGTTAAAGCAAAATTATTATATGCTCCATCACAACATGATACCTTGTTTGGTGTTAAAGCAGAAGAAGTGTTGAAGAAAATGGAGGACAAAGCCAAATCTATGCAAACAGTGAAAGATTTCTTACAGGTACAGCCTCCCAGATTTAGCAGGAATTGGCCTACAAAGAATTGGTCCTTTCAAGTGTCAGACGGGCCACAAAGAGGCAGATAGGCCTAAGCAATGGTGTGCTTCTACCTCCCAAAGTGGAGAGGAAAAATCACAGCCTTACAGGAAACAAGTCTCATTGACTTTCCCCTGCCAACACCAAGCACTTATCTTCTGGCAGCTCCTTTGGGGGTAAAACTAGCACTTTTTTCACAAAATTGGCACATGATCACCCAGGACAAATGGGTCTTAAATATCGTATCTCAAGGCTACAGGTTCCACTTTCACACCCTGCCAAGGCCAAACGGTATGCCGGACCTGCCACGCAGTCAATGGGCAGAGGTGCAAAAACAAGTTTCATCTCTCATAAACATGAGAGCCATTCAGTAAGTACCACAGCAAGAGCAGGGACTAGGATTTTACTCGAGGCTATTCTTGGTACCCAGAAAGGACAAAGCCTGGAGACCAATACTGGACCTGTCTATCCTAAACACATTCCTCGTTATTCCAAAATTCAAAATGTTAACTCTGCAGCAGCTTCTGCCCATGCTGGGCAAGAAGGCTTGGCTTGTGACTTTAGACCTAAAAGAGGCATACCTGCATGTCCCAATCAGACAATCATGCAGAAGATACCTCAGATTTATAGCTGGCTCAATGCACTACCAATTCTCTGCATTGCCCTTTGGCTTATCTACTGCGCCCAGGGTCTTCATAAAATGCCTGGCACCAGTGATTGCATTTTGCAGACAAAGAGGAATACAAATCTATCCTTACTTGGACAACTGCCTTATTCAAGCAGAGAACAAGGACACTCTACTACAGCATCTGGCGTTTGTAAAAAGTTGCTAACAGGTCTAGGGTACAGAGTAAACGAAAAGAAATCAAAACTCGTACCCTCTCAAGAGATAATATTCTTGGGTGCAAGCTTACATACAACTGCCCAGATGGCTTATCTCACGCCAGACAAACACAGGCAACTCACTTCTTATTTCAAAATGTTGGCAACAAAAGACCCAGTTATCTGCAAGAAAAATTCTGCAGGCTTTGGGCTTCATGGCATCCTGCATTCTACTAATTCCATATGCAAGACTGCATATGAGGAAACTTCAGTGGTATCTAAAAAGTGTTTGTACTCAACATTGCAACAGCCTGGAAACAATAATTACCCTCATTCCCTGCCTGCAACAGGAGTTTTGATGGTGGGCAAAAGCCTGTCACCTCAACACGGGACAGCCATTCACTATACCCACAGCCAGGCAGACATTGACAACAGATGCATCAGATTATGCCTGGGGAGCCCATATGGCAGGAAGATGTAGTCAGGGCACATGGTCCACAAGTCAAATGCATCTACATATCAATCAAAAAGAGATGCTAGCTGTTCAGAATGCACTGACAGCCTTCAAGGATCTACTTCATCCAGGACAACTACTGATAAAGACGGACAATACTACAGTCATGTGGTACATAAACAAGCAGGGGGCACACATTCCTACCCTCTCTGCAGACTAGCCATGAACTTGTGGGACACAGCATTGACTTACCAAGTACATCTGCAAGCACAATTCCTGCCAGGAAGGATAAGTACTCTGGCAGACGAACTAAGCAGAAATCTAATGAATCCCCACGAGTGGAAATTGGATCCACAAGTATTCAGCATGATAACAAAGGACTGGGGATGCCCGGACATAGACCTATTTGCCTCCCCTCACAACTGCCAACTACAGAAATTCTGCACAAGGACTTATCACAAGCAAGCATGGAAAGTGGATGCTCTATCTTTCAGCTGGAAAAACCTAACAGTATATGCCTTTCCTCCTCTGCCTCTCCTTCCCAAGGTACTCGTCAAGGTTAGACAAGAGAAGCCAAAAATGATAGATTGCCCCAGACTGGCCCCGTCAGCACTGGTACCCAATTCTAAAGAGCTGGTCTCAATGCCCAGCTTGGACATTACCTCAAATTCCTCACTTATTGACCCAACAAGACAGTCAGATACTGCACAGCCAACTCAGGATCTTAAACCTGGCAGCATGGCGGATAATGTAGCCATTCAAGAAGCACCTCTCTAAAGCAGTGATGGATGTTATTTTGGAGGCCAGGAGGCCTAGCACCAGAAAATGTTATGCAGAAAAATGGAAGAGATTCTGTGCTTGGAACTAGGCACAAGGCATTGACATGACTGTTCCAAATATTCCTCAGATTTTGCAATACTTAACTGAGATGCTGGATAAAGGCCTTTCCTTTTCATCAATTAAAATTCATGCCTCTGTCATTTCAGCTCATTACAATACTGAACCACCTATTTTTTTGCATCCATGACTAAGGCATTACCTCAGAGGGGCCAAAAACATAAGACCTCCAAGGAGAGCCCTAATACCTGCATGGGACCTTAACTATGTCTTGGAAAAACTCGCACTGCCTCCGTTTGAGCCAGCCTCTGCAGCTGATATAAAATTCTTATCCTGGAAAACAGCTCTGCTCCTAGCAATAACCTCCGCTAGATGAGTCTCAGAGTTACAGGCACTCATGGCTGTAGAACCTTTTATCATTTTCCATCATGACAGGGTTTCTCTGAGGACGAACCCTACATTTATGCCTAAGGTAGTGTCCAGTGTGGCCCTTAACCAAACAGTTCATTTTCCTACCTTTTACCCAAACCCACAGAATAAGGGTGAGAGACTTCTGCATTCTTTGGACATTCACAGGCAGCTGCACTTCTACTTGGACAGAACCAAAGCCTTCAGAAAGACTGAACAACTTCTAGTGGCATATGCTGCAGGATCACAAGGAAAGCCTATCTCAAAACAGACCATTTCAAAGTGGATAGGCCACTGCATTCGTTTCTGCTATTCTCAGCATGGCAAATCAGTGCCTAAGGGCATTAGGCCACATTCAACCAGAGCAGCAGCCACTTCAGCAGCCTTCCTCAGAGGAGTACCAACCAAGGACATCTTAGAGGCTGCAACTTGGAGTTCAGTGCATACTTTTACAAAGCACTATCACTTACCTTTCTACTCTACATCCAGGGCAGGCTTTGCCACTGCAGTTCTGCAGGGCCTGATAGCCTCTCCTAATCCTATTTAGCACCAGCCTCCCAACCTTAGCTTTGGGATTCAACCCAATTGTAATGACTGCAACAGTGAAACACAATGAACTTAGTACAGTTGTGTACCTACCATAAATGTAGATGTTCGAGTGTATTCACTGTTGCAGTCCAGGTTACCCTCCCACCATCCCCCTTTTCTTTGCTGGGACTTATCTGTACTTCTCCATTCTATACAACCTATGTGGTGTATTTGCTTGTAGATGAAGGAAAAGTTGTTTTTTCTGTATGCATGCTTATTGGCATAATTTAGCCTACCATTTTAGGGGCACCTGACAACTGGGGCAATAAAAACTGAAGAAAATGGCATCTGCTGCATCTTTTATACCCCTGGCGCACTGACGTCAGGGAGGAGGCAACAGCAACCGATGCCAGACCTAGACTTTGGAACTTGGGCCGACTGTGGGTAGCCTGCCAGCAGGATAACTCAATTGTAATGACTGCAACAGTGAATACACTCTAACATCTACATTTATGGTAGGTACACAACTGTACTTTCTATAAGTTGCATTTAACCAGAACAGATGTTCAAATTTCTCACTGCTGCTGTAGTTGCACCCACCGTCATCCCTCTGCTTTTTGTTTATAACTACTAGTTAGGCTATAAAATTTCATGACATTAAGAATAAAAAAAAAAAGTAATGCCCCTTGTATGCAATTGTAAGAACTTCAAAAGGTGATCCTAAACTTATCCCACTTGATCCTTGCCCTCTTCTCCTCCCAGATAAAATCCTTCAACTCTCTATTAATTGCCGTACAAAATTTCTCCTGTTTTTAAAACAAAATGCCTGACCTTTGTATAAAAGTAAAGTAACTAAAACGATTTTCACTGCTTGTATCTTGCCCTACATATATCCATAAACAAGAGCTTCCAGTTTTTTTCTTTAGTGTCTTCCCACATATCCTTAGCTGCCATAACAGAAGCCTTTTTAATCCATACTCCAAAATACTTAATTTTATCATGTCCCCATAAGTATGGGTTTTGCTGAACCAGTTCATGTGTGAATACACAGTTTATAGCTATAGCCTTTGTTTTATCTTTATTAATTTTATGTCCTGAAAAGACTCAAAATTGGCTCAGGATGTTCTTTTATGGTTTTATCAAATACAGAATAATTGTTTGTGAATAAAGCCAGCTTTTGTTGATTACCTTACTAATCATGAACAAAAGACAAAAAGTAGCTAGCCAAACTGTTGATTAATATACCAAATGAACCATGAAGCCAGGAATCCAGGACAAGTTTCAGAGCAGTCCTTTGTCAATTCTGATTGTTTCTTAAACACAAACTTGTCTTTGCTTTGGCTCATTAGCAGCAGTATAAAAGAACTGCCTGCTCCACCATCAAAACTCCTGTTGCAGGCAGTTCTTTTATACTGCTGCTAATGAGCCAAAGCAAAGACAAGTTTGTGTTTAAGAAACAATCAGAATTGACAAAGGACTGCTCTGAAACTTGTCCTGGATTCCTGGCTTCATGGTTCATTTGGTATATTAATCATACCTTACTAATCATATCCTTGAATTTCTGAGTCTCTTATTGTCGTTACCAGTGGCTCTAGCTATAATGCAAGTATCAAAGGGGAAAGATGACACCCTTGCTTGGTTTCTGTGTTCAGGCACAACTTATCAGAGAGGGACTCTCCCATTTGATTTTTGGCTCCGATCCCTCATATATCCTCCTAATTAACCTTATTGTAACCGAATACAAATGTGTCCATTGCCCTGCTCATAAACCCCCAACTTATTCTGACAAATGATTTCTCTGCATCAAGACCCACCATTAACAGCAGCATTTTCTTACATTCTGCTTCCCTTTGGTTCATTGTTCTATTAATGTTGTCAGATGTTTGTCCCCCCCCCTTTACAAAACCACATCCATCCGTATTTATCAATTTTAGCATCACCCATGGATTGGACACTCTAATTTGGCCCTAGGTGTGAATGTGTGCATGTGTGTGCCTTCTGTGGAAGGTTGGGTGCCGGGCTGGCAACTCGACTCCGTAAAAACTCCACTGCCAATCTTGAGCGGACAGGTGATCAGCTGTGGCGACCCCTAAACGGGAAAAGCCAAAGAAGCATCATCATCACCCATGCCCCCCCTTTTTTTTTTTATTCCTAAAGACTTTCCTGCAGATTGATTATACATTA
The DNA here is from genome assembly GCF_019279795.1 of Protopterus annectens. Lineage (NCBI taxonomy): Eukaryota > Metazoa > Chordata > Ceratodontiformes > Protopteridae > Protopterus > Protopterus annectens. The sequence continues at coordinate 1,132,044,631 of NC_056744.1, read as the reverse complement.
CCATTTTTATCTCATCTCATCAAGACTTCCATAAAAATTTTAATTTGTGCATTTTCTTGATTTCCACATTTCTTGGTTTTGTACATTTTTTTTATAAAATTTCTGAAATGTGTCCAATACATCTACATAATCTCTGGTTATTTTTCTTTTTATAGGCTCCCTGAGTTTGGCAAAAACCCTTTCTACTTTCTTTTGCTTAAGCCGTTGTGCTAAGAGCTTTTGTGCTCTAGTTATTATAAAAGAAAAATTGTTGCAGAACAGCAATCTTTCTGAACCCTTGCATATTATCCAGGTACTCCATTATATTGCATCTCTTCTTGTTCTGTGAGATTCCCTTTATTCTACAGTACTTTAACCTTTGTCAGCCCCTCTAAATAATTCTTGTTCCTTCTTTTTCTTTTATTTCTACCCTGTTTAGATTCCACTTTCATTTTATCCAACTCACAAGCTATTCTTTCTGAAGTAAGTTCTATCTTCCCTTATAACAGTCGAATAATTTCTAGTACTCATTCCTTAAAGTCCTCTCTTTTTAATAGGTTGCATCTCATTTTACTTCATTACCCTGTATTTTTAACTTCGTTTTATTTGCACTTGGTATGAAATACTTGTTGGATGTGTCTGAGCTTTCAATTAAATTCACATTTCTGTGAAATATAAATTCTGTCTAGTATAACCCAGTTATTTGTACCTTGGGGAATATGTAAATTCTCAGTTTTTTTTCTACTGAACTCGCATCTTCCACACCAAATATTTTCATACATTTCTTCAGAAATCTTCCCCCTTTGTTGCGTTTTCCCTTCTAGGTTCTCCAGATATATCCTCACAGTTGCAAAAGAATTTCCAGTCTCTGGCTATAAGTAATATTCCCTGCTGAAAGCTGATTATTTCTCATTTTTTTAAAGCTCCACAATAGCAGTTTTAGATGGAATGTAAATACATGCCAGTATAATCCTCTTCTACCATTATTGCAGCTTTTGTAGCAATTAATACTCACCTTTTCCTTTGTTACTGATATTGTGATAAAGAAATATTTCAGGGTGGATATTCATCACATTTATGTGCTTACATCTGTCCAAATGTGCCTCCTGTATCATTCCCATTTGCTCTGCATTTTGTAATATTGTGACTATACCTGTAAGGCCATTCACATTCCAGAACAATTTGGGCAGTGCTGCCATTATGACAAGAAGTTATTATTCCAACCTATTATATATGACAGCGTTTTCAGCCTTTGTTACATGCACCCAGTAATGTCTGGCAGGTTGATTTTTGTTTCTTGTCATCTCCATTCTAACCTATGACTTATTTTAAAAGACCTTCTATTTTAATAAAAAAAATCAACAAATAACTCCCCCAGAACCCCCCCATAATCTATTAACTTAAACGCACAAAATTATGTACATCTTTAAGTAATGAAATTTAACCCTTCTGACATTGTCCCAAATTGACAGCTGCACCCAAAGCCATTAACTAGCTTAAAATTAAGGTTATCCATGCTAACAAGTCCTTTACAACCTGTGCTCCTACTTGCAGTAATTCCTTTCTCTTCTTGTCTTCTTTACTCCCCTCCCAGATGTGAAATAAAGCTTATATGCTTTCAGAAAACATTAACACAGAACAGTGACATTTCGCCTTAAAATGTGCTCTGGCTTTCATTACCTGTCCCTGTAGTCAGTTTCTGCATGGAAACGCAATAACAAAATGTACAGTTGCCCTCAGCTACAGACTTCTCGACTCACACTGAACATTTATTTGCTAAAAGAAAAGTTTTCATTGCATTCATTGTTCTTTCATTTATTTGCTTACTCAAAATAACTTATTAGAATAAACCAAGGCCCTTAATCCAGACATTCACCTGTGCAAAAGTAAGAGAAAACTTATCAGCTGTACATGTATGTTTGTAATGTGTTCTTTTACCTGAACAACTCAAGCTTACAACATATTAACTTAAACATACTTTTGTCCAGCCTTTCTTCTCTTTTTACATTGTAATGCCTACATTTCTTAAACCTAACGGAAGAGTAAAAAAAATGCATTTGTTTACTTTAGTATCTTTATCATATACCTCAGTGACTGGAAATGCTTTACTATATAATGTACAATTTATATCATTAAATGTTTTATACAAATATCGTTTAAGAACAAAATTGTTTTACTTACTTTTTCTTTTCTGCTTCCCTTCTCCTCCCCTTCTAAACATTAATGGCAAGAAGTGGTTATATGCGTTAGTCCCCCAGAAGTTTAACGGTCAACTTGTAAATCCATATTTCACAAATGTGATTAATACTTTATAACTTACATTTATTCACTAATTTTAATGTTGCTGGTCATCTTCCTATCTCAATCTCCCAACCCTAGACGCCGGTTCAAGTCTAAGGTACTCCTGATTCTTCTAGTCAACTCCTGTCTCTCAAGAATTTTCTTTTGGAACATTGGAAACAGTTTCACTGACAAAATCTCTCTGTGGGCTTTATTATCAGAAAATTCAGAAGCAGAGTTCCATTCTGTTTAATGGCTTACTTTTTTGTTGGGCAACCTTTTGTATGTCCTCCTTAGCCTGTTCTATATCAAAAAATGACTTTGATCCAACGGGAAGAAAAATATTCTGAAGACCGCTAGATACAGCAGCTTGAATCTCACACCTGCCTCTCTCCAAGTTCCCTGATTGCTGGGATAAATTTTCTTCTCTTCTGCCTGACGTGCAGTGAATAATAATTTTCCACAAACACTCTACTGTCTCCAATTTTTAATGCTTTGCTTTCTGCCACAGTTTTGTCAGGAACAACTCTTAGCTGCTGAAAGATTGCACCTTTACTAACGCAGGTCATGACTTCTTTCACATGGCTGGGTTTGGACTGTATATATACAATGTGCCTTTTAAATCAACAAATCTATTGTGGAATACTAGTCCAGTTGCTTATTTCGGCTTTCATAAACTTAATACAGTGTGTTCCTTCCCATTTCACTGGTACACACGCTCTGTCCACTTACTTTAGCATTTTTTGAAATGGGTCTTCTTGAGCAGACTCAGATAGATAAACCATCTTCCTTTTTTCTAGCCGTTTGTTTTTTGAGTCAGTGTATTCCTTCAGTGTTTTGTTTAATTTAATCAGATATGAGCATATTTGATTTATTTTTTCCTTTAGATTACTGGAAGCCATGTCTTGTACCAGAGCTGGAGTTTGAACTGCTTTTCACTGAACCGCTGCAGGATTTTTCCCAGTCATTGTTTTCTGTTCACCTTTTCTAATTGATTTTTCTTTAAGCTGTCTTAAGTTTCTTCTTTGCTGGCATCCAGGCAGTGTACTTACTTGCCAGTAACTTAATTTACTAAAATTGGCAGAGTTCCTGGCCCTTATCTCTGTTTCTTGTTTCACACTGGGAGAGCTGAACTTAGTATGCAGCTATCTTGGAAGTCCCTGGATTAAATTTCTTTCTGTGATCGTGGTTTTTGTTCAGGCAATCACTGGATGAAAAGGTTGTTTAAAAAAACTCTAAAATGCATCTCCGGAACATCTAGAACCCTCATGGCTTCTGGATGTCTAGTAGCAATTTACCTAAGCCAACCCCAAAGTAGCTGTTAGAATCCTTAGTGTATGTCCACACTAAGTAACTCCAGTTCCAGAAGTGGATCCATTAAAAAAAATGTGAGATTGTTAGTTTAACATCAGTAAATGTCACAGATATCACTGCAGCTTGTAAAGCTGGAGAAGTGTTTAGTGGCAGTCAGCTTTTTTTTATTTTTATTTTTTTATTTATTTTTTTTTTGTGCTTCACTAAAAAGTGCAATTTAAGTGAGTTTTCCACCCTTGTTTTTCCGCTATTTGCAGCAATACTGTTTAGTACAAAAGTACTGAGGGCTCTGTTTTAATTAAAAAGGAGCCTTAAAAATTTAATTTCACTAAGTTAATATTCTTAGGGAGGGCAAGCCAAACCCACATGCTCCCTAGCAGGTAGCTGTGGATCCCTAGTGTGTGCTTATTCAAGCATTACTCATTTTTCTGCCATGGTGTAAATTATAATGTGGGATCCAGTTTTGTTTGAAGAAGTATGGTAACGTAAGGTGAGACTGTTCCTGCCTACAGAATGAATAAATACATGAATAAATTTGTGTATTTATTGTAAAATAAAATTACAGGAGAGAGCACAATTGCTAATATAATCAGTTTTTGCCTTGTAGTTGAGCCCTTGTTCTGTGAGATTAGATTAGACTGAGAATTTCAGTTTGCTGTAAAGAATTGCCACAAGATTGTTTTAAAGTATTGTTTTTTTTTTCTTTTTCCTTGCTAAATGTGTACTTCATCCAGTTTTTCTTATGTTTTTTGGCCTTTCGGACATATATGTGCTGTTTCTATACTCATTACATGTCATTTCATTGTCAGTCGTGTTGCCTCCTCCTCCTGGCGTAATATTTTTAGATTCTCTGTGTTTTAGTACAGACTGTTTGTTTAGGTCAGAGTTAACTAATTTACCCCAGCGGGACACATTTCATCAGAGTATACAGTACTCGGGACAGATAATTATGAGCAGATTGAGACCACTTATTAAGGGAGTAATGCAATAATAATAATAAGCAAAGGTGGATTTAGTTTACACTTGTGTTCGTGTGTAACCTAAAAACAGAAAATCAAGCTCTTTTTTTATCCTAATGCCTGATACTACTGTTCCCAGAAACTAAGCACCTCTTCGACTGCACAAGTGCATCAATATTTAATTCTAAGGATTGAGCAGTGGCTGCCTTCAGTGTTGAATTGAGATGTTCGTTAGTAAATTGAGACCTGAATCGAGGCTTGTTCAAGTTCATCACCAAAAAGAGTTGTTCTGATGTTGTCCGTCTTCATTCATTTTTTATTGTTGGGTCTTTGTTCCGTCCTCAAAACTGGCTCGGCCGTTGTATCAGTCTCGCGCCAGCCAGAAACTCTCAAGCTAAGGCTACTCATAGTGCCTCTCTTCCCTTCCCCTCAGATCTTGTTTGCCACGTAGAGTTTTAGGACGCGTCAGCCGTGCTCTCAGTTAAGTGCTACTTTTTTCATAAATATCTTACTAAAACCTTATATCTTTAACTTTAAACTCTTCTGAGGCCAAACATTTAGTTCAGGGATATGTTGGCCCAACATACTGATAAAATGTGGCAATATCAGCACTTGAAAACTTATCCTTCAACTCAGAATTACACTGGAGCTCAATTAGTTCTAACTGAAACTGTTCTGGTACCTCATCAGCACTGACAGAAGGGATTACAGAAAATAGAAAAATAATAGTCAAGGTTTTTAAAGTTTGCAAATCTTTCTCCAAAGTCACTAACTTGAAAATCTTGTTGCAGTACTTTTCGGTGGTGTTACCACCATGAAATTCAGGTGCTTCTTGCAGGAACTTCAGAGTTGGAAAGTGTGCACTATTACTTGCTGGTAGTTGGTGTTTAAAAAAAGTCTAAGCTTCAACTCAAAGGCAGAAATAAGTCATGTAAATCTGTCACCAATTTACTGCATTACCGGAATACAGCAAGGCTGCAAAGTCGCAAGTGTTCTGTTATAGCTACCATGAATGCTAGATCTTGTACCCATTCCATTGTCTTTCACTTCCTGCACATCCCTTCCTTTCTCATGCATAAACCTCTGCATTTCACTTTTTAATTCATAAAAATGCTTCAGCACAACTCCTCAGCTTAACCAATGAACATCAGTATGATATGGCGGACCGTGAGTGTGAATTTCCTCCAATAAGCTGTTGAACTGTCTGTGCGTATGAAGTTCTCACTGCCTTAGTAACAACATCCATGACATGATCCATCTTTAATGTTTTACAACAAAGCACTTTTCTGTGAATTACGCAATGGAGACTGTGAATTTGATGGTCTGAGTTGATAGCTAGTTGTTTTTCCTTTAACTTTGTGTTACCATGCCAGCTTTTCTATCAACCATTTGAGGTGCTCCACCTGTAGCTATCCCATCTACACCTATTTTACCTAGTGCACCTACCAAACTTACAAATATGTCATCCCCGTTGTTCCCTTTATTGGTACCAGTTCCATAAATTCTTCAGTTACCTGCATATCGTCATCTACACCACGTACATAAACTGCAAGTTGTGCTGTGTCACTTAACATCTGCACTTTCATCAATTGCTACAGAAAATGCTACAAATTTAGCAACTTTTTTTGTGAGTTGACTGTTAAGATTTTCTGAATTCATTAATTCTATCTGCAGCTGTATTTCTTGAAAGGCTTGTGTTTGCTAATGCTTGATGGTTTTCAGAGCAAGTATCTTCCATGGCCAACAATGTACATTAAAAGTGCTCCTCCAAAAAAGGCTTTGATTACACAGCTATTTCATGTGCAATCCTATAACTTGCCTGAACTATGCCATCACTAGCTTAATGAAGACATTTAAACAATAACTGCTGCTTTTTGAGTGACTGGTTCTAACTCTCTAACTTTTTCTTCACGCATGTTTCCACTATATTCATCACACTTCAAAGCGTAAATACTTGTGTAATGCCTGCGAATGTTATATTCCTTCGCCACAACTGTGTTTTGCTTGCAAATAAAACAAGTTGGTTTTCCATTCACTTCTGAAAAAAAGTACAAGGTTTTCTACTTTTCCCGTACCACAGAATGTTTTTAACTTTTCTTTGAAAACATGATGAAGGGATTCAAAGTAAGTTTAAGTTTATATATGTTTGTATATATTCAATATACATAATGCTCCAGCTGACTCGAGGGACAAAGCAAGACTTCTGCTCAGAGAATGATTACTCCATGATAACTACCCAAAACAAGAACCAAAACCCGCCGCAGTTCAATCAAAAGCACAGGACTGGCTACTACATTGACTACAAGTACCCACCCACTTATTTTTTAAATAAAACAAGCCTACATTTCATTTGATAGGATGTCTTCTGACTATCCCACACCAATGACTTTGAAAACACTGATTTGCTACATTCACTGTCTTTCATAGGCCTTTTAATCCCCCCACCCAAACAGCGTAATTTTCAACTGTGTTTCTATGGACTTGCTTCATTCAGATGACACAGCTCCTATGCTAGTACTTTACTGTGCTTGTCTTATACAAAACATGTTTGTGCTACTGTAAAAAAAAAATATTGTCGTGGGACTTGTGCCTGCATTAAAGCATAATGAATCTGTTTTCAGAGCTTTTTTGCACAACAAGGGTCATGGTTATACTTTACCTGCAGGTCTGAAAGGTATTATGGTAGGGTGCTGCTATGTTTTACCAGTGCCTCTGAAGAGGTATACTTCAAAACAGCTCAGAAAGCTTGAAAAAGTATTTTTGTCATGAAAGTCGTAGCTGTATTGTAGTCTGCCTCACATAGGATGGGAAACACCCCATCCTTTCCTTCTCCTCCAGCTGCGTGCACCACCGTTAAAGCATCATGTCTAGGGTGTATATTTTTATGCTAGTTTACCTCTGTACTGGTGCACCAAGTTGATGATTAGACTATTTAGGTCAGAATAATGCAGTGTTTTTTTTTCAAGTTTTACTGGTAAATTAATTTTTGCTCGAGTAATCTCAACCGAGAACTTCAAGATGTTTTAATGTAATGTCTTTGTGGATTCAAGCAGTAAGTACAAACTATGGTAGGCTGTGGCATCCAGACCACACTCAAAAAAACAAACATACAATTAAAACCACATTTAATAAAATACTAAAATAACAGCAATTAATCAATCTTCAGAAGTCTGAGTCACAGTAAGACAAAAGCGCTTATTGCTGTTATTTTAGTATTGTACTAAACATGGTTTTAATTGTAACTTTTTGTTTTTATTTACGTGGTCCAGAGCCTGCAGCCTAGAGTAATTTGCATTTAACAGTTAATTAGTTCTTTAGTTTTATGGATTCGAGCAGTGGCTGAAGTATATGAGGAGTTGCGGTTAACACTTTGTAGCTTTAATGCTAGGGTTGGCTGGCAGGGTCAGGTGTGTGTTTGAATGGCATGGTATTGAAAAGGACATTTTTGGGGAGTCCTCCGGTAACACTTGACAAAACGGCCTAATAAATTTTCTCCATGTGGCTTGTGTGTGTTTGTGTGTGGTGGGGGTAGCCATGCCGTTTGCATTGAAGCTTAGTTACGTCATACAGTTTTGCTGTCCAATGTGTGTGCTTTTTTAGCAGGCTCACTGCATTGTGTTTGTATAGCTGTTGTGCTTCATTTGCATTATTTACTGAAATGTCTCCTATTATGTGCTGCAGCAGGTGACTTTAAGTTTGAGATCTGTGGTGGGGGACACGTAGTTTCTGATCAAATGCTCCCACAAGACAGTAAGTAGCAAGCAGTCTGTGAGCTCTGTATACAGTCTTCTTACAGTGAACTGCGTTCATAGCGTAGTCCGGGGGAAACTTAGTGATCGCTGCAGCAAGTGGTGGCTGAAGACATAAAGGGGCTCATAGCAGCACGATTTCTGAATAGCACTGTATGTGTTGTGACAGTTGTTTAAATGTGTAATTGTGTTGTTAGATGTAGTTCATTTACCCGTTGAAACAGGATAAAGTCAAATGATGCTAGCTGTAGTTTGAACAGAGGCACAAACTATTTATAAGCTGACGAATGAATGCAGTCATTATCAGTAATGATATAAAATAGGACACAGAAAAAATAAATAATGTAATTTCAGGTTTAATGCACATTTCATGGTACAATGACATCAACTTCCATGCTATGAGCTGTATCTAGACATGAAATAATGGGGCACTTTTCAGTTTGCCCTGTTTTCGTCTAACATTTTTGTTTTCTTTTATGATATTTTCAGGATGTATAGGCAGCTCATAAATCTTGCGATAGGGTTACTTTGTCCAAATAGTGAACACCATCACCTACCCAAACATTTCGTAAAGTCATCCCTGTGATGTTTTCATTTATCAAGGTGCTTTGGCCGTAATATTCGTAAAGGACCCATATAACGCTGCCCTTCCAGACACAGCACAGGTAGAAGTTGTACAACAGTATTCTTTTATCACTTATAAACCTTTGCTGAATATATTAATTGTAATGTGAATGCGACCATAGAGTTAAACAAATTGGAGACAAATCCAGCAGTAATTAGGGGCACTAAAATTAGAACCAATAAACTGAAACATTGACAGAATGAGAATGCGATGAACGTTAGGTTCATAGGAGGTTATTAAGCTAATGGCCCTACTGTATACAGCAGGGCAGGCTGACTGTAAGACTGGAGCAGCCAATGTGCCATGGGCTGCATATAGGAGTGTGACGGGCTGCGTATTTGACACCCCTGGTTTAAATGAAGCATAGTGAACCACTTGTAATGCTTTTGTGCTCCCATTAAAGTGTGTTGTATGTTGCATTTTGTTATGGTAGGCTATTTCCACTCCCGCAAAGCATGGATTGTGTGTGTGTATATGCGTGCATTTGCGTGCTGAGGAGTAAGAACTGAGAAGGAAGTGGAGTGCAACTTTTTTAGTTTGCTGATCATCACTATTCTAGGGTCTATATTATGTAATCGAACATTTACATGTTCGAACGTCATGGTCGTCCCCATATGATCGAACATGTAAGTGTTTGAACGTTTCAGTGGAGATGTCCGTACAGTGCGGAAATGTTTTCCATTGTTGGCACTGTAGTGCGTTCTCAGAGTTGGTATATTTAAAGAGCAGGGGGGTGTTGGGGGCTTACCCACCTGCTTAACCTTTCAGGTAGGTGTTTTATATTTTTGAATATTTAAGAGTTTGAACATACGGTGTGGACCATATGGTGTTCAAACTTTTAACTATTCAATAATCTTATACAGACCCACCATTCTATTACCTTTTCTCTTCATGCCCCTGTCCTAAGGAACACCTGGTACAGTGTGTTCAGGTGTACATTTACATTTCTTCATGGATGCTATAAAGTTATTTGATAGTATAACTTTATTGGTAAGCTAGAGTTCTAGAAGGATTGAAAGAAGAACCTGAATGAGTTGCTTGTTTTTGAATGTTGTCTGGTTTTATAATTCGATCATAACTCAGTAAATGTAGTACTCAGCTGAGTTTATTCTTTTTTTCATTTCTTTCTGACTGTTGGATTGATTAAAGGTTTAAATGTTTTTGTGTTGTGGGTGTGGTTAGCTCTTCTGTGTCATGTGGCCGATTTGCTTTATTGTGTTTTTTTCCTACCTTTTCTGTGGGTGGGCGGGTTGCTTCTAAAGGCTTATCATATGCATTCAACAACATCTATTGCTGCATATAGCATGTATTATGTAATACTAGACGATAATAATTATCTTGAAGAGAAATAAATGTATTCAGACTACAGAAGAGAAATGTTTAGTTTGTAAAGTAATAATAGTTCAATTTAGATGGAGGAACAGAGCTATATTCATTCTGAAAAGAATGTGGTCCACGATTACCCCTGGTGTGTCAGGGAGTGGGAAGGGCCAAAGAAAATGCTGATGTAAATTAAAATAAAGTTGAGAGCTAATACTGCTTTTTTTCCGGAATGGTAGTGGGTTTAATTGGAAAGATTGTAGTTGCTTGCTTATTCTGAAAGCTTGAATTTCTAGCAGCCTTCTTCTCTCCTTTAGAATCTGAATGTTTGCTAAATCTGACAGTGTTGTGTGGTATAATGTATGATGACTGAAGTTGAAGTCTTCTCCAAGAAAATAGGCTCACCCAAGGTTTTTCTGACCTAATGAAACAATAGTTACACAGGTATGCCAACATGTTTGCACAATGCACAGTCGTACTGCCTACTGCTGAAAGAAGATTCACTTCATGTTGATGCATGTTGTCTTATTGCATTTTCCCAGTGTTACTAAACAATTCTTAAAGAACTGTGTAGTAATACTGTTGAATCATATGCTATATTATGTGGAAGTTGCATTTCACAGAATTTTGTGTGTAGGAAAAGACAATTTTGAGGTAAAGATATATAGTGTTTCCCTCTACACCAATGTGAAATATGTAAGCACCCCCATCTTAGTCTGGCATTCTGCTGTTTATAGAGTCCCTAACCCCTTCCGCAGGTCCTGTATATGCCCAGACAATCGGTGAGGGCATGTCGCTCACTGTCTTGTGCTTGTAATATAACCTTGACGACCATCTTGTATCCCTTTAAGCCAGCACTCCAGTGTAATCTCTGATCATATGAAGAAAGTAAAAAGCAGAAAGGTGTCCAAAAGGCCCAAAAAGTCAAAAAAAGCTATCAAAACTAATATCCAACTGTTAGAGTACGTATATTAGAAAACAACAAAGCTTTCAAGCCACTCCGGGCTCATCAGTGTTACAATTAAAAAAAACATTCACTTCCTGTTTAAAACCAAATCCAGCCTATCAAAGTAGTTGTCACAGACACATGACTTAGAGCTTCATAAAATCACATGATGGAATAAAATCACGACAGAATAAAATATGACCGAATAAAAAATCATATGAAGAAAATCAGTAATAATCCATAGCAGCTTACTGATGCGTGTGTATATATGTATATATGTGTGTGTATGTGTGTATATATATATATATATATATATATATATATGTATATATATTTACTATGACTCTTGTATTCAACATCGTTCTTTTTACACTTAATATGTACCCCTCACTTCTCCTGAGACGATCATCCTTTCACACAAATTACACACCACCCACACCATTCCCATCCACATCAACCCACGCAAACTTCCTCCCTAGTTTCTCTACCATCTGCTCCACTCTGTATAGTAAAATTTCATATTACTAAATAAATTCGTCATCCTCTCCCCACACCATAACCTTCCTTACAACCATAAATGCAAACACTTCCATTACCTAAAAAAGAAGCCAGCCCCTACCCACCTATTTCCCTGTTCTCAATGAACTAATCACATCCCGACCCCTGGCCCTTCTCCTTCCTCTCATAATTCCTCTAGCGCCACAAAATCCCTAAACTTTACTACAATAACTCTCCAAAGCATTAGAAACAAAATTCCCCGACTATATGCATGGCTAAATCAACATAAACCAGACTTTACTGCTATTACTGAAACCTGGCTAAAACCATACATCAGAGATTCTGAATTTCTACCCCCTAAGCTACTCTTGCCTTAGAACTGATAGACTACATAAAAAAGGTGGTGCCTTGCCTTACTATTCCCAAACTCCTTTATAGTAATCCCATATTCCAAGGGAATTTCCAGCTTCTCCACTACAGAGCTGCTAGTAACCTTTCTAAAGCTTAATGATTGCAAAAGCCTTTGCATCACTCACATACTTTTCCCCAGGCAATAATACTCATATTCTCGAAGAAATTCTTGCCTGGACAGCAAACAATATAAAAAAAAGTGAAATCATCATCATAGGCGCTATCAATATTAACTAGCTAGATATTTCCACGGACAACCCCTCTACAGATATTAACCTTCACATCCACACTCAGCTCATCTCTGACATTATTAGACCCAACATCAATGAAAACAAAGGCTCAATATTGGATTGGATCTTGGTTTCTGACCCAGAAAAAATTACCACTACAGGGACTCTCCTAAATAGCATTAATGATCGCTTTCCAGCATTCATAATACGCAAGCCCACCTCCATACCAAACTAACACCAATATAGATACACCAGAGATCTATCCCATTTCTCCCCAAACACCTTCATTGACATCCTATATAGAGCACTAACTGGGGCCTACTAAAATGTATCCCTCTCAACAAAGCTGTAGAATTCTTCAGTTCTACATTTCTCAGGATCCTAAATAGTCTTGCCCCACTCCAACTAAAAAGGATCAAGTCAAAACATGCAATTTGGCTTATAAAATCCACAAAGCAAGTTATGTCTTCTAGGGACAAAGCCTAGCAAAAAAAAAAAAAAGAAAGAAAACATTATCTAACCTCAATCAGTATAAACAACTTTGCAATCAGGCCAAACGCCTAGTTCTCAAAAACAAAAAAAAAGAATCAAAGACTAACATAGACTTAACCCCAAGAATTTCTGGGGAGCAATTAACTCCCTACTCCACCCTGGAACTAACAACCCATGTCCAAACCCAGAAGAAACACCCTCTGATATAGCCTCTCTCTTTAGCACATACTTCATTGACACCATCAAAAAAACTTACTACCACCTTCCCACCTGTTACAGATGATCCACCAGGAACTCCATCTGTGCACTCCCTTTCACACAAACACCCGTACCCACCTCCACTGTCAAAAAACTTCTTCACAAACTCGAACCCTGTACCAGTGCCCTTGATAACCTGCCCACAGAATACTTAGAAGTCTCAGCCCCCTCCATTGCATATCCTGTCAGCATCCTCCTCAACAGGTCCATTCAGGAATCCTGCATACCTGATATCTGGAAAAAAGCATTTATCCTTCCACTGCATAAAGGCAGCAACAGCTCCGACATCTCAAACTTCTGTCCCATTGCCATTCTCTCCCCAGTCTCCAAAATACTGGAGAAATGTATTCACACTCAGGTCCTCAGTCACCTGATACAGCACCAAATCCTCTCCCCCACTCAGCATGGCTTTAGACCTGGACATAGTACTAGCCCTGCCCCCATTTCCTTCCTCGACGCAATAAACAGCTCAAGATGCTGGTTCCGTAGTCTCCGCACTCTTCCTAGATCTATCAGTAGCATTCAACACTATATCCCACTCCTTCCTGTTTATTAAACTGTCTAATCTCGGGCTATCTCTCCCTACCCTGCAATGGTTTGCCAACTGTCTCAGTAATAGACAGCAATCTATTAAATGGCAACATTCTTCCTCCTCCTTCATAACTACAAATACAGGTGTCTCCCAAGGTTCAATACTGGGACCCCTCTTGTTCAATTTATTTGTCAATAACTTCTCATTCCTCTCTCATCCACAGCTCAGTCATCCAAATATGCAGATGACTCACTTATCTGTTCTGCTAAATCTGCCCCCACACTACAGAGTCTCACCCAAGATCCATTTACTTCCACTGAAACCTGGATGTCCCAGAACCATCTCGCTCTCAACCCCAGTAAAACAAAACTTTTAATATTTACCCCCACAAAATCCAGCCCTGTTGACAAGGCATAACTCTCCACTTCCAAAATGACACCTTTATTGACGTCTCCAGCACCAAATTGCTGGGTGTCGTCATCGATGACAAATTATACTTAGACCTTCACATCTACGGTAACATAAAAAAAAATCAAAAACTAGGCGCTGTGTATAGGCACAACTATTTTCTGAGCCTCTCTGCCAAAAAGGCTGTGGTCTCATCCCTCTTGCTATCAACACTACTGTATGGAGCTCCCATCCTTACCAATCTGCAGTCCACCTTGAGAACAAAACTAGACTCTTGCTACAACAAAGTAGCTAAATTTGCTACAAATGCAAAATTTTCTACCCATCACTGTTCCTCTCTGCATCAACTAAGTTGGCTAGAATTCCTGCACCATCTCCCATTTTTACACTTAACTACAGCCCATAAGCTCATCTACCACCCAGAAACCTGCCCTTCCCTCTCTTCCATACTGACCATGTATCATCCTAACCGACACCTTGGGTTCAAAAACAAAATGCTACTATCCATAGAGAAACCTAAGCTCTCAGCCAGTCAGATGTTGTATTCCTGTACTATCTCTAAGGCATGGAATATGCTCCCCCCTTCACTCAGAATTAACAGCAATTTGGCCTCCTTTAAAAAAATCCCTCAAACTACATCTCTCCTCGAAATGGTTATGCTCCTGTTCCCCAACACAGAAGCATAATGCCTGACCTCTCTCCCTGGAATTATACCTCTAACCATCACTTCCTTCCCTCTGCCTACTTACTTACTGCCCTGTCACTTTAACCTGTCCTTCCCTCCTTTTTTGCACTTCCTATTCGTACACTGTACTTAACTCCTTACAGTTTTGAACCCGCAGATGCATTGCATTCATGCAGTATTTGAATACACTACAAACCTTTTAGATGCATTTCACTAATGTGTCATTTGAATACATACCGCTCATTACTTCTATGATTGTAATTTTTTCACTGTTTTATTATTAGTTTTAATGAATGTAAATGTACTGCTAGATTTATTTTGTTTTTCTCTGTTATATGTATTAATATTTTTCTTTGTGTATAAATATTTTCTTTCTATGTAATTGTGTGGAGATTTTCTACCCGGGCCTCCACTGAAAATGGGCTCTATCCAGGCCCAGTGGAGATGTTCTTCGTGTTTCACTGTTGCAGTCATTACATTTTGGTAATCGTCTGGCAGGATGCCCTCAGTCGGCCTGATTAACAAAGTCTTTGGTCCTGCATCGGTTGCTGTCCCTTCTTCCATGATGTCGGGTCGTCAGGGGTATAAAACATGCAGCCGACACCATTACATCAGTCTTTCTTGCCGTGCGGTGCCCGAAGCAGAAGTATTTCTCAAGTGCCGGTCGGCCATCTCCTGAAATTGTCGTTTTCAAGTTTCAGTTCCGAAGTCTTCAACTTAAAGCTAAGTACCCCGTTGGGGAAACTTTTTCTTGCTACTTTCCGATGTCAGTAAAAGTTAATTGCATTACTTGTGGAAAGCAAATACCTCATAAAGATTTTCATCATTCAGAGCTGCTGTGCAGGCACAGACTACTGAGGGTGTATTGAAGCCTACGGACTTGCATATTAAACCGACGCCTCCATCTTCATTTAGACCAAAATCTCGAACTATGACTAAGAAACCTACACCCAGGCCACATGCTCAGGCCTCCATGCCTAAAAAAAAACAAATAAGCATGGCTGAAGATCTTATAACTCTAATCAGAGGAAGCCAACCCCCACCCCCAGAGGCTTAGGACTGAAGTTATTTATGAATCTTCTGAACAGGATTCCGTTTTTTCTGATTCTTCTGATGATCTGGATTTGCCCTTATCTACTTATGAGGATTCTGATGCAGAGGACTCTATTCCCTCTGCTTTCCCTCCAGAGGATTTTTCTTTTGGTGAAACCTTACATACTCTACGGGAGCATTTCCACTGGGAAAGCCAGGATTTTTCTGATTCAAAAAAGAGACTTAGGGATTTCTTACTCCTGCCTCAGCATAGGCCTTTAGCTATTCCTCCTGTACTAGACATTGTTGATGATGCTTTCTCAGAATCTAGTTTGGCCCCTGATTCCTTGCCTCCTGCTCCCAGAAAACCTGACCGATATTACAGGGTTCCTGATTCTCACAAGTCCCTTTTTAAAAATCCTATTGCGGATCCAGAGACTATTTCACAGGGAACTAAAGGCATTTTGGGTAGATGGGGTAAGAAAGTTTACACTTCTGCAACCTTGGCCATTAGGGCTTTAAACTGCCAGTTTCATATACATGTTATTGGATTGCTTAAACAGAAAATTATGTTAATTCCTGACTGCGTTGAAAATAAAGAATTACAGGATTTAATGCATTCTGCTGAACAGGTTGGAAAACATACTTTGCAATGTGGATTTGATTCATTAGAGGCCTCTTGCAGGGCTGCTGTTACTGGGTCTGTGCTCAGAAGGCATGCTTGGTTTAAGGAGCAATCCTTGCCTGATCATGTTAAAGCTAAGTTGTTGGACGCTCCCTTAGATCAGGACCACCTGTTTGGCACCAAGGCTGAGGAAGTTCTTAAAACGATGGAAGATGAAGCTAAATCTATGGAGACTGTTAAGGATTTCTTACAAGTTCAGCCTCCTAGATTTAGTAGGCACTGGCCCTCCAAAAATTGGTCCTTTCCAGCCCTCTCCATGTCTTCTCAAGCCAAATCCAGACACAGCAGAAACCCCAGGTTTCAGTCCCAAGGGAGACACAAGACTAGGCAGTGGGGGGGTTTCTGCACCCAAACCTGGGAGCAGCAAGACCCCCCCCTATGGAAAACAGTCTCAATGACTTGCTTTTAAAACTTCCAAGCACTTCCCAACTGAATGCTCTGTTAGGCAGAAAGGTTGGTCTGCAGGCCAAAAACTGGGAACTCATTAACCAGGACAAATGGGTTCTAAATATAGTGTCCCAAGGATACAGATTTCATTTCCACACGTTACCATCACCAAAACGGGCGGCCAGATCTACCCGTAAGTCAGTGGGCAGAGGCCCAAAATCAGGTACTCTCTCTCTTAAACATGGGGGCTATTCAGTTGGTACCAGAAGAGGAAAAGGGACAAGGTTTCTATTCGAGACTTTTCCTGGTATCCAGAAAAGACAATACATGGCGTCCTATCCTGGGCATTTCCATTCTAAACACCTTTCTGGGGATTCCAAAATTCAGAATGCTGACTCTTCAACTGCTTCCTATGCTAGGCAAGGATTCATGGTTAACAACACTGGATTTAAAAGAAGCATACCTGTGCATCCCTATCAGGGAGTCTTGCAGAAGATACCTACTTCAAAGCAGGCTACACGCACCATCAGTTCTCTGCACTGCCCTTTGGCTTATCTACTGCGCCCAGGGTATTCACAAAATGCCTAGCTCCAGTCATTGTATTTTGCCGGCAAAGAAATATTCAAATATACCCATACCTGGACGATTGTCTAATTCAGGCAGAAAACAAGGACATTCTCTTCAGTCATCTGGCCTTTGTTCAAAGGGTACTGACTTGTTTGGGGTTCACCATAAACGAAAGGAAATCCCACTTGGTACCCTGTCAACAAATTATATTCCTGGGAGCAAGCTTGAATGCAACTTTCCAGATGGCTTACCTCATGCCAGAGAAACGGATAGATTTGACAACTTACTTCAAACAAGTGGCCACAAAAACCCAGCTATCTGAAAGGCAAATACTGCAAGCCTTGGGATTCATGGCATCATGCATTCTTCTAATTCCATATGCAAGGCTGCATATGAGAAAACTACAATGGTATCTCAAAAGCCTATGGTGTCAACATTCACAGGATCTGGAAGCAAGGATTCCTATCATACCTTGCCTACACCTAGAGTTCCTTTGGTGGGCAGAGGCCTGCCACCAAAACAGGGGACTACCATTCTCATTACCCCCTGCCAAACAAATCTTAACAATAGACGCATCAGACTATGCATGGGGGGCTCACCTGGCAGGGAAGTGCATTCAGGGCAAATGGAACCCAAATCAAATGCACCTGCACATAAATCAAAAGGAAATATTAGCTGTACAGAATGCTCTGACAGCCTTCAAGAACACCTTCTTCCAGGACAACTAATGGTAAAGATGGACATCACCACTGTCATGTGGTACATAAACAAGCAGGGGGGGTACACATTCTTACCCCCTCTGCAGACTAGCCATGGCATTGTGGAACACAGCCTTGAGCTACCAAGTGAATCTACAAGCTCAATTCCTGCCAGGAAAACTAAATACACTGGCAGACGGACTAAGTAGAAACCTAATGGACCCACATGAGTGGAAACTGTAACCAAGGGTTTTCAACATGTTGACAAGCAAATGGCGGGTCCAGATATATACCTGTTTGCCTCCCCCCAGAACCATCAACTGGGCAAATTTTGCACAAGGATTCCCCACAAGCAAGCTTGGAAAGTGGATGCTCTATCCTTCAGCTGGAAAAAGCTATCCGTTTATGCCTTTCCTCCTCTGCCTCTGCTCTCCAAGGTACTACTAAAGACCAAACAGGACAAGCCAAGGACGATTTTAATTGCACCAGACTGGCCTCGCCAACACTGGTACCCACTCTTGCGCAGTGTTTCACGCTTGGCTCCATGGCACCTGCTTCTGACTCATTCCCTGTTGTCACAGCAGGAGAACATGATTCTGCACCCTCAGCTGCAAACCCTGAACCTAGCAGTCTGGCTAATTACCTAATCTCTCCTTTACCATCCCTCAGTAAATCAGTGATTGATATAATTTTAGAGGCAAGAAGGCCTAGTACTAGAAAATCTTATGCTGTAAAGCGTAAAAGATTCTGTGCTTGAAACCAATCTCAAGGATTGAACGCAGCAGTGCCCAGTTTACCTCAGATTCTACAGTACTTAACTGAGATGCTTCATAAGGGCTTGTCTTTTTCCTCCATCAAAATTCATGCCTCAGCCATTTCAGCTCATTATAGCACAGAGCCTCCCCTCTTCTCTCACCCACTGCTCAAGCAGTTCCTCAGAAGGGCCAAAAAGTCTAAGGCCACCCAGGAGAGCTCCAACTCCAGCCTGGGATCTTAACTTTGTCTTGGAGAAACTCACTTTTCCTCCTTTCAATCCAGCTGCTACTGCAGATTTAAAATTTCTTTCCTGGAAAACAGCTTTCCTTTTGGCAATCACTTCTGCAAGAAGGGTGTCTGAATTACAAACCCTTATGGCAGTGGAACCTTTCATCATCTTTCATGCGGACAGGGTGTCCCTCAGAGCCAATCCCTCCATTTCCAAGGTGGTATCCAGTGTGGCTCTTAATCAGTCCATTCATTTGCCCACCTTTTTCCCTAACCCGCAGAACAAAGGGGAATGGATACTGCACTCTTTAGATGTGCACAGACAGCTTAGATTCTACTCGGACAGGACTAAACCTCAAAGGAAATCTGAACAACTACTGGTGGTATTTGCTGCAGGGACAGAGAAGAAAGCTATTTCCAAACAAACCATTTCAAAATGGATAGGCCACTACATTCATTTCTGCTATAAGCACCATGGAAAACCTATCACACAGGGCATCAGACCCCATTCAACCAGGGCTGCATCTACCTCTACAGCCTTTCTCAGGGGAGTCCATACTGGGGACGTCTTAGAAGCTGCTACCTGGAGTTTCACCAAGCATTACCATTTGCCAATTTTCTCTAAATCCAGGGCTGGTTTTGCCACTGCAGTCTTGCAGGGCCTTATATCTGGTCCTAATTCTATTTAAATTCCTCCTCCCAACCTTAGCTTTGGGAATCTACCCAAATGTAATGACTGCAGCAGTGAAACACGAAGAACATAGTACAGATGTGTACACTTACCATAAATGTAGATGTTAGAGTGTATTCACTTTTGCAGTCCTGGTTACCCTCCCTCCAGCCCCCTTTTCTTCCTGTGGCTATACCTCTACTCTCACTTACTATGCTCTAAAAGCTTTTTGGTGTATTTACTTTTCTGTTGGAGGTATATCCTTGTATTTATAGATTTAATTGCTTCCCTTTAGGGGGGGCACCTGACATCTGGGGCAAGAAAAACTGATGTAATGGCGTCTGCTGCAGGTTTTATACTCCTGACAACCTGATGTCATGGAAGAAGGGACAGCAACCGATGCAGGACCCAAGACTTTGTTAATCAGGCCGACTGAGTGCTACTACAAAGCAGATAACACAAATGTAATGACTGCAACAGTGAGTACACTCAAACATCTACATTTATGGTAAGTGTACACAACTGTACTACTATTATCTAGTCTCGTATATTTTGCACACTTGTATTTTCAACCAAAAGGGGTAATGTCCTCTTATTATATACTTACGGCTGTAAAGTCTACAATCTATATGCTACTACTCTGTAACGTCTCTTGTAAATGTTTCTTCTCTCTGTAAACTTATGGAGTTTTTCTCCCCAGGACTCCGCTGAAAAGACACTTGTTGTCCAGTCGGACTCTCTTGGCAAACAAATGTTAAATAGGTTCATAGGTGGGTACTAGGCTATGTGCCCAAAGGCATTTATAATCCTAGCCAGAATGTGTTGGCTTTCGCCACCACCTTAGATTAGTTCCCTGTGCCTCTGTCCAGCAGAGCCATTGAAGTGATCCCTGGGGTAAACTTTCCGTTTCCCATCCACTCGTCTAGGTTTCTCTTGAAGAGGGTTAGCGAGGAGCTTTGCCTACTGTAGATTGAAATCTTGTTCCAGAATATGGGAAGTCTCTGGGACAGGAATCTATCCCTCTAGCACATCCTATTTATTGTTGTGGTGAGGTTTAAATCCCTGGAACATGTGTGGCTCGAGGGGATATGGTTTTCTTTAGGTGGGGCATGTCCATCAATTCTGGGTTGGACATGGCCTTGTACGTCAGGCAGAGATCACCTCTGAGTAGGCGGTATGCAACAGAGTACAGCTGGAGTTTCTTCAGTCGAGCTGCATAGGGCATCTGCTTGAGGCCAGTGATCCTCTTGGTGAGGTACTTCTGTGGTCTTTCCAGTTGTTGCAGGTGTCTTGTAAGGTACATGTTAAATGGGGCATTGTATTCTGTGATGGATCTGATGAGTGATGCGTAGAGGGGCCCATTGACCTCTTTCGATCTGGATGCAAACCCTTTTGTGATTAGGTGAGCCACATAGAAGGATTTTCTAATCACTTTGGCAATGTGATTATCAAAGGAGAGGTTACTATCTACTTGGGTCCCCAGATCCCTTATTACGTCTTCCATATTTAGGGGGCTACCACCTATGTGGTAGTTTGTGGGTTCTTTGTTTTTTCCAAAGGGGATGATCATGCACTTTTTGGCATTTAGCTTGAGGCCATGGTTTTGACACCAGGTATCTGTCTCAGTGAGACCCTTTTGGAGGATATCTGTGTCAGCCGGAGAGTCAATTATTGCCCTTAGTTTACAGTCGTCTGTGAACTTGGTCAGCCATAGTCCTCCTGTGCTTACCTGTATCTCTGAGAAGTATATGCCGAACAGGAGGGGTCCTAGGACTGAGCCCTGGGGAACACTATTTGCAACCGGTTTAGAGTTAGACCTAGCTCCCGCAACTCTTACCATGTGGCTTCTGTCCATGAGCCATTTGGCAACCCGTCTTGTGATGTAGGGGTTTATGTTCAGACTGGTGAGCATGTCTGTAATACCCGAGTGGGGAATGGTGTCAAATGCCTTTGCGAGGTCTAGGTAGGCTGTGTGGACCACCTTTCCCTCATCTAAACTGTCTCAAAGAAGTCCACCAGGTTTAGGAGACATGATCTGCCCTTAACCAAGCCAAACTGGGTAGGGTCCATTGTTTGGAGGTTCCCAATGTCTCTGTTAATGAGATCCATGATGATGCGCTCCATAGCTTTGCAGACCAAGCTAGTCAGGCTTATAGGGTGGTAGTTCCCGGGATCTGTTGTGGATCCACCTTTGTGGAGCGGAATAACCTTTTCTGTGCGCCACTCTGTGGGCACGTAGCCTGTGGAGAGGCTGAGTTTAAACAGTGTGTTTAGGTGAGGGGTTAGTTCATCTTTGAGCTCGTGTAGGACGCAGCCTGGGACACCGTCCGGTCCCATTGATGCTGTATTTTTGGCTTTGGAGAGGGCTGTTTTAACCCGAGTGTCTGTGATGTCAGAGGCACTACGTTCTTCTGGTATAGTTATGGGCCCTTTTGGGGGGCGAGAGGGGGGTGAAGTTTGCACTGAACCTGTCAGCCAGGATGTTGGCTATATCGGTCGGTTCAGTGTATTTTGTGTTATTCTGCACTAACTCCGAGCAGATCTGAGAATTGCCACTTAGATTCTTGACATAGCTAAAGAATGCCTTGTTGGTTATCTTTGGAGTCCCTGGCAATTTTTCTTTCGAAGCTAGCCTTGGATGATTTTTTGAGGGAACATAGTTTCTTGCTGATACTGATCAGGGATGTCTTCCCTTCTTGTGATTTTACTCTTTTCTGTACTAGTTTCCTCCTCCTGTTGTATAGCTTGTTTATGGCATGGGTCCACCAGACTGGTTTCCTTTTCTTGGAGGAGTGAGTCTTGGTTTTGTTTGGGATAACACGATCCATGCATTCTTGTAGGTGCCCGTAGAGTGCAATAGTAAAGGATTTTGCAGCTTGGACAGCATTATCCTTTAGCACGGGGGCTTTGAAAATTCCCACCTCGGTCTTAAGTAAGGTAAAGTTTGCTTTTGAAAAGTTATTCACGGTGGTTTCTTTGACCGGGGGTGGTGGCGGAATGTGGCTATCCAGAGTGATTAGTTTATGGTCAGATCTAACCAAGGAGGGGTTGACCTCCGGTGTGGAACACTGGTCGCCCATGTTGGTGATGACCAGGTCCAGTATGTTGTCACCTCTGGTGGGGGTGTTGACCAATTGATCCAGGGCGCTTGAGTTTATAAATTCTAGGAAATGTTGGGCATGGGAGTTTGTACTTGAGTAGTTCTCCCAGTTAATGTTTGGGTAATTGAAATCACCCAATATCAGGGTGTTTGTTAGGACCTTTGTTTCCAGGAATGCGGAGTGGGGGTCCTGGGACACATGGTGGGTGATCTGTAGCAAGCTATAATTTGATAGCAGTTTTGCCCGTTGTTAGTTGCACGTGGATGATCTCTGAAGCATCGTGCTGTGCCACTAACCTGGAGGTGTGGGTATCCTTGATGAATATGGATACTCCCCTGCCTTTTGTATTTCGGTTTGGGTTTTGTGGCCAAAATGTATGGTATGAGTTGTAGCCTGGTAGTGATGAGGTGCTCTCTAGAGCCTTAAACCAGGTTTCTGTTACTGCACTTATATCTATTTTCTCCATACTGAGGAGTGCCTTGAGTGAGTGCATTTTGAGGTTCAGACTTCTGGCATTGAGTAGCATTACCCTCAGTTTTTTGTTACTTGTGCTGTTTACGGCAGTGGGTTTGTCTTTTGAGACTTACCTAAAAAAGGCACTATGGGGGTGGCAAGAGCATTGGCCATTATTTGAAAGCCTAAGGTTGACAGGTGCAAGCCATCTCTAGCAAAGCAGCATGGCTTGTCGAGCATGTCATCCCAGGCTGACACACTGGATCCCCTTTGGATGACACCAGAAGTTTAGCCAGATGTTGAAATTTGATAATGTTTTCTCTATACCGTGGTATCATTCTTGGTGAGGGCAGGATGCTACTTGGGGTCAGGGTCATACCGGCCTGGGCTATGTGATTAGAGAGCTCCTCCATGTCTCTCTTCATGTAGTACAGGGAGGTACGGCTCAGGTCATTCACACCAACATGGACAATGACAGAGTCATATTTGTACTTGTTCTGGGGTGACCTGAGTGCTTGTGTTATGTGGCGGATCCTGGCACCTGACAGGCAGCTAACAGTAACCTTCTCCTTGTTCAGTCTAGTGAGTGGGATGCCATTGTGCCTGACTATAGTCACCTATTACTAGTGTGTTGGGTATGTTATTTTGCCTTAAGGGCTGTGATTGCGTGGCACACTGGTTTTGTGAAGTATGTGTTTCATGGTTTGTTTTGGGGGTGGAGGTTGCTTGGATGTCTGCTTTGGAGGTCTCTGTTGCTTTTGCAGATTTTTATTTAGAGCCTCCGAGTATGTTTTCGTGTATTTATGTGTGTTTTTTGCCAGTGCTGGTTTCTTAGGTCTGTGTGAGACTGGTGGTTTGATTCAAGTAATTCCCTTCTCCTCTTGACTGCCTGGTCCAGTCTTGGGTTGAGGGAGCTTAGCCTCCAGTTTGGCTGTATAATTGCATCTCTCGCATGTATTAGTGTTTGGTGGAAGGAGGAGAGGGTTGTCTGTGTACATGAGGCAATTGTAACATTGCCACAAAATGCCCATATTCACCAGTTGGACTGGAGAGTGCACCTGAAACTGCCCTTTGGACATGCCTGGATAGGTACAGTGAACTGTTTTACGGATTGGCTGGTAAGGTCGAATAGAGAGCCGCCTTGTCCTTCTCTACAGTATAGGGGGGTCAAGTGCTAAGGTTTATTATAGGTTCATAAGCGTGTACTAGGCTAATGGCCCTGGAGCCTTTACAAGCCTAGCCCATAGGATTCCCCTGTCACATATGTTTTTCTTTATAACTATCGTCAGTCCAACATTACATAACTTGCTCAATTCCTGCCTTCACTTAAATCTCACTCCTCCTCCTGAACATTATTTTGCATGATTTACTCCCACTATTTCCATTTATTTCTATGCAATTTGCTCCTTCCTTTTCTAAAAATCTCTCTTCCAGTTCTTTTATTTCTTTTGCAATATTCAATACTTCAAATACAGCTGGTTTACATTTTGATTTCCATTTTCTAGTAATTGTTTTTGGTGGCCAAAAGAATTAAACTTGCCAAGGTCTTGCTATTTCTAGACAATTCAGATATTGTGTCTCTGCTCAAAGGAATACTTCCTTAACCATTTGCACACCCAATATTTCTGACAGTAGTTTATTAGGAATTTTTTTAAATCTGCCAACTCATTACAATCTCAAAATGTATGCTCCCAGTTATCTCTTTCTTCCACATCACATCACCATCATTTGCTGTCTACTTGAGAAATAATTCTTTGAAGTTTGCTGGGGGTGTAAACATACCTATCCAAACACTTCCAAGCAAAAATACTAAATACCTTTTGGACTTTGTTTTTCCAGTCTCCTTTCCCAAAATATCTAAAATCGATTCTTGTGCATCATGCAATCTTAGACTCATCCCACTCTAGCCTGTAGTCCAAAACATCTTAGACTCATCCCACTCTTACCTTTTCTTTTCTACTTATTTGCTCCCAGTACCTTGGTTCCTTTGTCAGTTTTCTCCAGTAATTCCAGCTTCCCTCTCGGCTATTTTTTATAATCATGCAAATATTAGTGCTTGCTATGAGTTTTGAGCAAGTACTGGGATGAGAAGTGAATGGTTTGAGTGCTTAAGTTGAAAGTTTGTTTAGTTCCAAGGTAAAAATGAAGAGGAGACTTTATGGAGCCAGGAATAGTTATACCCAAGCTAACTGGTGCTGCCCGGCACGCAAAACCGCTCAAATGCGGGTTTTATAGCAGGGAAATGAGCGAGATAGAAATTAGCCCAAAATGGCCAATAAACTACTAATTTCTGGGCTGAAACCACTCCTCCAGGGACAGATAGGCTGTTCATAGCTCCCTCTCTCACAGTGAGCAGATAAACTTCCTTCTATCCAAGTAAGGTATGGGCAAACACAGAAACTTGTAACACATTCTTGAATTTAGCACTAACCTGAAAACTGGACTATACTAGCTTAGAAAGGTAGGAAAACACTTATTTTTTTTTTTTGTTTTTTTTTTCAGAGAATAAAGAAAGAAAGCACTTTAAATGCACAGAAATGGCTATCACACTTGAGTGTGTAGCCTACAACAGTTAAACAGGTAATTTAAACACAAAAACGGCTTTGTTACAGCGCAGGCAGTAAAGTAAGTGCAATGTGTAGCTGAAACAAGCTTTTTAAATCACAGAAACTCTAGAAAATCTGTGTTTTAGGCAGAATTAGCTAAATAATAAATTATAGTTCTTCCCATCTAGACTTCACAAGATTGGCGTAGCTGTTGGCAACAGGTGTGACCATTGCTACACCTGATATTTGATGGAAATGTTTATTGTTGAACATAAACACATTACTGTTAAGCACAACATCCAGCATTATGCAAAAGATTGAATTTTTATTAGTAGCCTGCCATGATGGGATAAAAATTCCCTTACATAGTGCACACTTAAATCATTAGGAATAACTGTAAATAGGGACTTAACATCCAAAGTAACTAAAATTACATCTTCCCTATTCATATTATTCTTATTTTTTAACAGCCGTTGGTTCACCGCAGCTAAAAAATGGTTAGTGAAACTATCACTGTAAGACCAGAAACTGTGAAGTTCACACTCTAAATATTTAGAGAAGGTGTAGTAATCCATTTAATACCCAAAACAATAGGTCTTATAGAAGGCTTCACTAAACTTTTGTGTATCTTAGGTAAACCGTATACAAAAGGTGTTAGTCTGCATCTGTGTTCAATTCTCTGCTGGAGTGCCTTCTGTGTGGAGTCTGCATGTCCTCCCCGCGGTCAAGTGCCGTTCGGAAGACATGCGTGAATGGGCGTGCCTTCGTTGAAGGTTGGGTGTCGGGCTGGCAACTCGGCACCATAAAAAAAATCTACTGCCAATCATTAGCAGACCGGAGTTCTGCTGTGGCGACCCCTAACCGGGAAAAGCCGAAAAGATAAACAGCAACAACTGGATGAGCCATATATAAGCAAAAAAATATCCAAGTCTGGTGTAATAGATTTTCAGTTAAAAGTCATACAAAAAGGACTTTATAAATAATATGATTCAAGTCAGCAATAGAAATTTTTTTAAAAGTAATAATATATAATAAAAGCTCATACATCCAACTTGAATAGCTGTTTGCATTCATAACAACTACTATTACTGGCTTAATAACATCCTTTCTAGCACATAAATCAATAAACGCTTTCTTTCCACCCAAATTAAAATTATAAAATGTAGTGCTCTTAGTTTCAGAAAATATTTTATATATTTCATTTTCACACATGCTATAAAATGCCTTCGTAGTAACAGTACTGTTGTGAATGAAAGTACTGGTCCGTTTAATCTTATTTTCAAAACCGCTTGAGTTTATACATAAGTTTTAGATCAACATTCCTAACAATCTCAACTCTGACAACATATTTAAATGTCCATCAAGAGAAGGTATAAGACAAGTGTTTTTTTCTAAAATGGCCAGTTCAGTATCAGGGAGTACACTTTTGAACAAGTTTAAGACAGTATTTTTTGAAGTATTCAGTTCTTTGTTAGACTCCATGTTATGGACCTCACCTGCATATAAACTTGTTTGGATGGTTCCATCTGTGTTTGTACAGTTCTCCCTAAACTGCGATTTCTTCCTCTTGTTTCGCTTCATTCCCTCAGAGGTGCTGATACTTCTGTGGGCAATTTGAGCTGAAAATTGGCCATTTCTAAAAAAATAAGTAACTCCACAACCTTCAGTAGCATTTGTTTAGTGAAAATTCACTGTTTCCACTGTCACAGCATTATTCGAAGCAGTTTGAATAACAGAGGATGTTACGGTTACTGCATTAGTCGTAACAGGAGAAAAATCATCTAGTTCTGACAGTGTTTCCCACTCGCATTGATTGGGTAGTTCATTTCCCATTCACTACAGTATTACATGTATAAGTGGGACCATTAATGGGGTTACTATTTTAAACGTCTGTTTTCTCTTATATTAGAGAGAGTACGTTCATCCCTCTTAGGCCACTGAAACACATTGCTGTTTTTCAAGTCCTGAAGATCTCTCAGGAATTTCTTTTTCTTTACTGCTATGAGCTTGTTTTCAGAGTGTTCCAATTTTTTTGGAATATGTTGTAACTCTTGAGAAATGGAGTTGAAGCTAGGAGGGTTTTGTAATATGTGCCTCAAGCTCTCCAATATTATTAACGAGCTCCATTTCCATAGCGGCAAAAAATTCATTCATTACCTTCATGTAGTTGGAGAGCTGTAAATTAATTTCTTGACATCTTTTTAGCTCAGACATGCACCTTGTCCGATTGTCTGAAGAGAAGTGAACCATCAAAAAGACATCACCCATTCTTCCCCTTTCCAGCACCAGTGGGACACCTCACTCACTATTCAGACTTGTATTTCATGGATTGTAGTTGGTGCTTTATCTGTCTCTGCCATTGGAGCTGGCCTTAATTGGTACCTTTGTATTTCTTATCTTTTGTTATACACATTCTTTCTTCAGTTCATTAATGAACGTGAAATCACATTATAATTTTTCTTTATATGGTATTATTTTATTTATATGCATTGCAATGCCGCAGGCAGCTATAGACCCAGGTGAGTTCATGATGGCTGCTGCACTGTTTATCATATCTGGGTTATCTGAGATGCATTTGTGGCTTCACTGTCTTATCACAGAGTCAGCCTGCTACTACTAAATCTGTCAACATTGAGATTTTGGATATCTCCCTCTACACACACGTGTGCACACATTGGTTAGTGTGTAATGCAAGTGTGAAGCAAATGGTTGAAATTGACTCTCCCAAGATATCTTCACATAATGTCATAATGCACAGTCTTCATTTTTCTGAACTATTAAACTGAAATAGTTTGCTGTTTCCAGTCTAACCATTCAGCCTTTCCCTTATTACAGAGTTTGTTAATCGCCTTTGTCACTTCTCCACTTGCAAAGCAAGACTCCCGTTGTCGACTGTAATCGCAGAATTTATGGTACTGGCTTAGGTTTCTGCGTGGACACAATACTGAACAGCATGTATTATTTTTTGTGTACTTTTCCTGATGCGCTGCGTTGTTTGCTGTCTCTCCTCTTCAGTTTATAGCCTTTTTCACTTGGTGTAAATCCATGCTTCAGTTCTAGAAGCTATCACTGTTAGCAGTTCTCAAAGTAAACACCCTCTTCCTCTGTACTTCTTTCATACGTCTCCAAAGCAGCTTTTTTCCTTCTAACCCCCCCAGTTGATAGCCATTTAATCACTATTGTATCCCTAGAAGCATTAACTACTCCTTTTCCATCTGTGCCGTATTCTGTACCTGATCTTAAAATGTTTCTTTATGATGACTTGCTACATTGTGGCTACAGTGTACCTCACTGTACTACTCCATTTGCAGGGTAAGCATTTTCCCCATTAATCTGTATTTCTTTTGTTATCCTTTTTTTGGCTGAGGTTGTCTTACTGTGTGTTTTTATTTTTAGATTGTGCTGTATAATATTGTAATTCAGAATAAAACAGAAGAACTGTTTTGTTTCAGGAAAGTTAACGTCTGTACTTCCTACATTTATTATAGTTATCCCGCTTGTTTGTAACACAAAAGGTATATAGAAAAGTATATATTTCATATGCTTATCAATATGTCTGATGCATACAGTGTTCACATTATGTGCATTCTCTTATGGTACTATGTTTGAAGGAAGTACTAGAATTGTACTAATGTTCATAAATTTGTACTTTTTAAGGTTCACAAAGAGTGGATCATGATGAAGCTCGTCTAGGAATTTACCGTAGTATGGCTGCTTCTCGATCTTCACGTGTTACAAGATCAACAGTTGGAGTGAATGGTTTGGATGAAAATTTTTATGGAAGAACTTTAAGAACCCGAAGCATTTCTCACGCTGAGGAATCTTCTCCTGTTCCTCAACCAAGATCGCAATCACCAAAAAAGAAAGAATGCATACAGTCTCAGAAAGGAACTAATGGTACGAAAACAACGGAGCTGAAACAGCAAAATTTACGTGAATCTGTGTCGACCCCAAGAAAGAGAGGACTATCTATTTCTGAAAAAGATAATTGTGATAAATCAGTTGAAGACAACGGTGAGAGAGAAGAAGAAGAAAGTGTGCTACCAGTTTGTAAACGAGTAAAACTTTCACCTTCTGAGGCTTCAGCTTTAGAGGATGAATTGCCAGTAAAAAATGAAAGTGAAACTGTAGAGGGGAAAAGTCAATCTGTGGACAATGGTGCTGAATCCCCTGGACACAAAAAAGCTAGACGATGTCTTGTCTTGGATGATTGTGACAAAGTGGAGGTTAAAAATGAGACTGTCAGTGATGTAGGAATTTGTAAGTCAGTGTTTTCCCAAGAGGAGGTGGATTACCAAACTGTAAATGGAACTGATGAAGGTAACGCAACTTGTGGAGACTCTGAGGGTTGTCTGCCTATTGAAGACACTAAGCCAAACACTGATGGCTCCTGCACATCCAGTGAACAGACTGATATTAAAAATGGCAGTTCAGGTGGTGATTGCTGTTCATTAAGCCTCAATGGCAGCAAGGTAGATTCTACTTCAGAACCAAATGTGCCTTGTCCAAATTCACAGGAAGGAACAACGTCTGTAAACCGCAAAGCTGAAGATAAGTGCTCTTCTTGTGAAACTCAGTCAAATAATTTAATGGTTACCTGTGCACCACAGTTATCAGTAAGTAACTCTGAGGGTAACGTAGAGGGCAACAGTAACTGTTCTAAGTCTCAGTGTACTGAAGGTATTGTTGACAACCAGAGTGCTACTAGTGATGATAGGTCAGTCTGTAAAGAATCTGAGCCACCTGCTGAGCTGGACTCTGCTCAAGTGGATTCTTTATCAGAACTTCAGGAATACAGGTATACACTAAGAACTTCTCCACGAAGGGCTGGCTTGAATAAAGACAGTCCTAAAACAAACTCTTCACCTAGGGCGGATGATCAGGTGGAGGAGCAGAAACTCAGTCCTGAAAGGAATACATCCACAGATAACACCACTGAACTGTCTGAGAAAACTGAATTAATATCTCAGACAGAAAAAGTAGTTGCAGGTGATTTTGGAGAGGGTTCAAATAACAGAATAACTGGGCAGCCCTCTGGTTCAGGGCCAGTTAGTGGGGGGTTGCCAACTGCCAAAGAGAAGGAAAGCTTGCAGTCGCAGACGGCAGAGGAAGAAGAAGAAGATCCGGATGTTTATTACTTTGAATCTGATCACTTGGCCTTGAAACACAACAAAGAGTATGTGTAATCATGGTAACAGAGAATGTAAAATTATGTTTGTTTTAATGTAATTTGTTGAGATTTTAGCTGACATAATTTTGTGTTAGGAAATGCAGCATGTGAAAAGTTTGGTAACCATTTTAGAAACTAATATGTAAAGATTTAAAAGTTTAAAGACCTACCTGTCAATGTTTTGAATAGTTCAGTACATTCTTAAGTCCTTTCTTGTAGCTCTTTTGAAATCTTGAGTTCTAATGTTTGAGGCTGGAGTCCTTCATTGGCTTAAGCTGTCAACCCTGTTCAAGGACTTGGGTGTGATTGCATCTCCAGGATCCCCACTTTCTTGTTGCTCACACATTTGTGTTTTTTTTCCCCTGAATTTATAACAGTGTTTCCTTCAAAAGGTTGCTCACTTGACTTTGTTCAGAGGATCAGTAGGCTGTGTGTTCTGTTGCTTGGATTTATTTTTCCCATGGTGTCACTGCAGTGTAGTGTAAGGGTGCTGTTTTTTTTGATGCATTTAACTGAAGTCCCAGCTGCCTAAGGTGGCGGTAGCTCAAGCTGCTGTAAAAGATCCCCGCGACACTTATAAAAAAGAAAGTCAGTAGAGCAAGTGACCTGGGAGTAAGTGCACCAATGCTAAAAACAAAGATAAACCCAAACAGAAAGCTCAGAGACACTCCAAGGCTGTAGATGTAAAGTAAAGTTCTCTGATAAAAACAATTCCAAGTAGTAAACAATTAGTCTATTTAAAAACTAAACAGAAAAAGTCATCTCATAAGCATGCCCTAAAAGTAAAAATAAAAACATACATAAATGCATTGATAAGTACAAAATGTAAACATAAGTAAGAATAGATACTTGAATTCGACTTACAAAAGTAAAACCCGTTTTGAAAAATATTTCAATTTATAAAAAATATGTTTGTCTTTTCAGCTTTTTCCCGGTAAGAGGTCACCACAGCGGAACTCCGGTCTGCTAATGATTGGCAGTAGATTTTTATGAAACGCCAAGGTGCCAGCTCGACGCCCAACCTTCAATGAAGGCATGCCCATTTACACACGCATGTCTTTCGAACGCTACCCAACCACGGAGAGGACATGCAGACTCCACACAGAAGGCACTCCCAAGCCACGCCGAGAATCGAACAGGAGAACCTCTTGCTGTGAGGTAACAATGCTATAGCCGTACCACCACGGCTATCAATTTATAAAAAATATATTTAAAGATATTCAAGTTTTATATAATTTAAAATGTATAAAAGAACATATCTAAATTCAACATAAAATCTTATCAGAAAGGGACATTGGTTATAACAATGCATATTATGTCATCTGACAATCAACCTCCTATTATTCAAAGCTGGCTTAATGGAGACTTATTAAGACCTGGGTTCTGGTCTGCCCTTAACCTGATGATCCAGTCAACTTCTGTTCTCATTCTGTAATTTCTAATATCTCCACCTCTGATGCTGGGTGTGTTCCCTTGTAGAATCTGGAATTTAAAACTATGCTGGTCATTAGTGTGTCATATGCTTCGATAATGCATTGTTAGGAGATTGTATACATATATTGTACAGATGTTCCCTAATCCTGTCTCTTAGACGTCTATCAGTTTTTCCTACATAAAACGCAGTGCAGGCTATGCACTTGGCCAGATAATCCACATGTTGTGTATTACAAGTAGCAGGTACTCTAAAGTCAAACCATTGTAGGGTGATGGGATGTGTGAAATAAGTATCTACACAAACGAATTCACAAGAATTACATTTGTTGCATGGTTGCGTGCCTATAGATGGATAAAGCTCATTTAAACCACTAGAACCTCTAGGATAGCATAATAGTCTCTGTAAATTCATCCTATTCCTGTATAGGAGATTGATTGTCAGATGACATAATATACATTGTTATAACCAATGTCCCTTTCTGATGAGATTTTATTTTGAACTTAGATATGTTCTTTTATACATTTTAAATTATATAAACTTGAATATATTTAAATATATGTTTTACAAATTGAAATATTTTTCAAAAACTGTTTTACTTTTGTAAGCCGAATTCAAGTATCTATTCTTATGTTTACATTTTATATTTATGAGTGCATTTATGTATGTTTTTATTTTTACTTTTAGAGCATGCTTATGAGAACTTTTTTCTGTTTAGTTTTTAAATAGATTAATTGAAAGAAGTGATGTCATAGCTAGGTGGCTATATATTCTTTGTGTCCACCTTTTTGTATGTATTAAAGGGCTGAGGAAGCCCAACAGGGTGAAAGCGCTAACCTAACTCTGCACAATAAATCTTTCTTCATTTTAAACTTTGTCCATTGGATTTATTGGAGTTTACTACTTGGACTTGTTTTTATCTGAGAACTTTACATTACATCTACAGCCTTGGATTGTCTCTGAGCTTTCTGTTTGGACTTATCAAAAAGAGTTGGGGAATTTCTTAGGTATTCTTGTCAGATTCTCTTATTTTTCTGTATGAATACCATCTCAGGTCTTCCCATGAAAATAGACCATGCTTAGTGGGCTAGCTGGGTCAACAAAAGTAAATGAATAAATTGCTATTTAAAAACAGAGGACTTCAAATGTGCCTTTAGTCACTATATCAAGTCAGAGTCTCCAGATGAAGTACATTTTTGTCCAGTTCTTGGTAAAATGCCCGAGTGTCCCCACAACTCGACCAGCATCAAGGGAAGACTAAGGCCTTGATCAAATCCATTACCTCAGAGCTTGAAAGGGGGATCAAGTCAAGGAACAGTCCAGAACTCACTTTACTGTCCAAGGTAAGATCATGAAAGGTAGCAGACAAGATGTGGTGGCTTATGTCAAGTCCAGGCCAGATCTGCTGTAAAACCCCTGTTGTTGAAAGGGACTCTGATTCTTCATCTGTGATCTGTAGTGGGTCTCATTGTAAATCGGAGGCACACCATTCACAACAGAAGTCTGATCTGGTATGTGTGTGTCTGTCCTTTACTCCCATTATATAATGTATGAGTAATTTGTGGTTCTCAAGCATGCAATGAGTAATGTTTTGAGGCCCAAGACATATCTCTAATGTAAACTGTGACCTGAGTATTGCTTCTGTTCATTTCTACCTAAGCACTGAGCAGCAAGGGTGAAGCTGGTTCCTGCAGGCCCTCACATTCCGTGTTCTGCTCCACTTGCCATCCTGTTCAGATGCTGGACTTTGACAGCCCTGAGTACAACTAAGCCGGACAATGCTGTGCCTCACCAACTTGGTTAGTGCCGTCCTGGCACCACATCTAGTCCTTTTCCCTAGTAACATACTGATCTCACATTGTTGGAACATACTGCTTTTCCTAGCTTTCCTTCTACTTGGGATGGTTGTATAGTTCTGTCTTTGGTATATAACCGGTTAATACCTTCTCTGTCAGTTTTCAACCACTGTGGAATCAGTAGCTCTTAATTTTTAGACCAGACAAGGGTAATATATCTTGTTTTCCTGATAGCTCTCCTCACAAGGACCTTTTCTTTGGAGAAGTCATCAAGCTCATGAAGTCTGCATAGGAGTCGCCTTCTCTTTTCTTTCTCTCAAAGGACTGAATGCTCATTTAGAAAGATAAAAGGGGAAACTCATGGTAATTCCTTCTCCAGAGACTGTTTTCAAGGATGCATTAGTTGCTAGATTCATGCCCTTCTGCTTCTGAGAAAGCCGATGATGACCATTTATGTAATTTTTCTCCAAAATGACCTTTTCTAATCAGTTATCCTAAAAGTGATTATTTTATTTGCTATTCACAGGTCTCGAAAGCTGCAGTAGATGGCCGTATGATCCTTGACAAAGTTTATGCTATTGAAAGGGTTGAGAAGCAGCCTTCAAAACATTGAAAGCAAGAGATTGTGGGAAAAACATTGACTCTTTGATTGTCTCCTCATAACTCTGTACATTTGACACTGTAGATAGGATGGCTGGGACTGTGCGAAGTGGCTTTTGCCATTCTGGCATTGTCTGACTTGGGTTTTTCCTTCTTCCGTGGATTGTATTGGATACGTCCGTGTAAAGTATGATTTTTTGTGTTTGTTGGGGAGGGGCATCTTCCTGAAGATTATCGAATATCTCCAAAAAAGGGGACAAGTTTGTGTTCTCTATGAAGGTTGTCTAAACTTTGTTTCTTTACTTTTAATGCAACAACGTAATGAACACAAAGGTACAGGACGGCACAACGAGTCCTCAGCTGGAACAGGTCTCAGTTTATTAAAAGAACAACGCTGATAGTCCACAACAAGGTGTAATAAAAGAACAATAATCCAAACAATAGTCGACAGTTGAGCGCTTTCATCTGGCTATGCAGACTTCCTCAGAACTGCCATAATAAATGCAACTTCCTTTTTATATTCCATTTTGGCGCCAACAACTTTTCAAACTCTTAAAAAGATATCTACCTAATACATACTTGATGCAACTATAGTATGAACAATAAATAGTAAACTAACACTATTCGTGCTGACCATACAAACCAATCATACCACTAAATATTTCACTATGTACATAAAAATACTATATGAATCACATCCACACAACTGTGCCTAAAAATACTATATGAATCACATCCACACAACTGTGCCTAATATTAAATAAAAATTGACAATATCATAGAAAACTTCATGGTCTGTTCCTTAAAAATGCTGTATAATACTGTATATCACAATTTAGGTGCTACATGGTTTAGGCACGTACATAAATGGATTCTGTATGTAATAAAAGAATAAATTCCATTATAATATATGAATCTTTTCAAACATTGAATGTACAGATAATAAAGAATATATAAATACATAAATACATACATTGAGTATAAATATGAATGAATATGATTAATTGATATATTGATAATGAATAAATAAATAAATAAATAATTAATTTTATGCCAGGCTTAAAATGGTTTGATACTGATATAATCATTGATGCCTGGGAACCTAAGAACATCTGTGAAAATTTACCATTTGTTCTCTTTCATGGCTAACATACCCTTTACATCGCCACCCCTAATACTCGAATTTATCTGATCAATGATGATAAATTTAAAATTATGCGTGTCCCCGTTTTGAACAATATGTCTACATAGGGCATTCTTCTTATCTTTCCTCTTAATACAATACAAATGATCATATATTCGACGTTTTAATTGTCTTTCCGCTTTTCCTATGTAGAACGTGGAGCACGCTTCACAGGTGGCGATGTATACCACAAATTTAGTGTTACAATTTCCTGCTCTACCCTTTTTAAATGTTCCATTAAAATTATTTAATTTAAATCCTATCTCATTTATGTACCTGCACTGTTTACATGCACCACATTTCACCGTACCTTTCCTATTTGTTTCAACGTGTTGAATACTACTTTCAACCATCCTTTTCAAATTTGGACCCATTTTATAAACAAACTGAGGAAACCTACCAACCCTCTGTATTATATTCTCATCCATAGTAATTAACTTCCAATGTTGTTTAATAATATTTTCTATATACTTCACCACAGGTGAATACATTAACACACATACCCTTCCCATTTGTTCTCTTATTTCCTTACTTTTTTGTTCAATGGTATTTCCTAATAAAGGTTTATACTTCCTATCCCATTCCAAACTAATATACCTAACTACATCATTTAATAATGGTTCAGGATAACCTCTTACAATAAACATATCCTTAATATTTTGTAATTCTTGATTCATTAAATCCTTAGTAGAAGACATTCGGGCCGCCCGTATACATTGTCCTTTAAATATATTTTTGAACATATGTGTAGGATGGTTACTACTAAATTCCAAATAATCATTTGAGAACGTATCTTTTCTGTATATACTAGATACAAAGCCATCTTTTCCATGACTAATATAAGTGTCCAATTAAGAAATACCTTTAAGGTTATAATTGTATGTGAATTTTAAAAAATCTGTTGTTTGATTAAGATATGTAATAAAGGATTCAATATAATCAACTGGGCCATCCCATAATATAAACAAATCATCTAAAAATCTCGAGTAATACTTGACGTGTTTATAATATTTGCAATTAAATAGTTGTTCCGTCTCCCATTCTAACATAACTAAATTTGCAAATATGGGAGCACATGGTGCTCCCATTGCAACACCTGTTGTTTGTTTAAAAAATTCATTCTCAAAAAAGATATAATTATGATCCAATATTAAACCCATCATATCTGTCATGAGATTAATTTTGTCCCATTCAAAATTTGTAAATTTTCTTAAACTATTACTAAAATACTCAAGACCAGTCTCCTTCGGGATACATGAAAACAAGTCTATGACATCTATAGTTAAAAATACAAGGTTCTTGTTCCAAATTTGGGGTGTAAGTTTACTAAGAAACACCCAAGAGTCCTTAATCAGATGGGGAATGTTGTTATATTACTAGTTTTGCCCATCTGTCTATGACAACTCCTATGGGATAGGTTTTAGACTTGCTTCCTGAAATAATTGGTCTAAATGGTGGACTTTCCATATTTTTATGTATTTTGGGAATTCCTATAATAGAAGCTAAGGTAGGATATTCAACCTTTAAAAATTGATATAACTCATCCGTAATCCTATGATCAATATAATATTCTTCTAGGGCCAGATCAATAAGTCTATACCCGATGTTAACTTCGTTTAGTGAAATGGCTTCGTATTTACCAGATAGATGCAAAATTTTATAGATCACATTAAAGTAATCTAATTTGTTGTAAATAACGATGCCACCCCCTTTATCGGGTTTCATGACCCTCACTTGGTGGTTATTAATCAAAGTTTTCAAACATGTTCGTTCTCCTATAGTTAAATTGTCCTTCCATTCATTGCTTTGTCTCAAATTCATTCTATAGGTCTTGTAAAAACTGTAAATGTCCTGACTAACAATTTTTTCAAAACTCCCTACAACAGGATTACTGATGGGTATAAAAGTGCTTTTTTTTCTTTAGAATATTGTAATTCCTTTTACAACTATAGCTATTTTCTGATTAATTCTTATCAAACTGAATGGCTAAATTCAACCTACGACAAAATAATTTTATTTCCATAATTGTGTCCACTAAATTTATATCAACAGTAGGAATAAACTTCATTCCTTTAGAAAATAATTTGTAAAAATCTTCCGTAATACCATAATTGGTATAGTTAAAAACTTTGAAACCATTGTAAGTGGTAATAATATTATGTTTTCGTTCAACAGGTTCCATATCCAAACTGTCTTGACTCTTACTGAGTATACCAGGGGACTGTGCGTCATTGCTCACAAAAAAATTCTTTTTTTCGTAATGATCATTACCTTGAACTATGATTTCTTTGTCACATGTTTTCTGTATCTTCATCTCTTTCTTCTGTTCCATGGTGTAAATGAGTTTTTTGGTGAATAACCACCTCTACCCTTGTAACTATTCACCTCACCTTCCATAATACGTTCTCCATATCTGTCCTGTCTACCCTTCTCATTGTCATGTCTATCCTTAGGCCAAATATATGCTCTGTGATATGTGTATTGATCTAAATCACAAGCAATTTTCTTGCTTTTCTATTTTATATATATCCCTTGCTTTGAGATCTGCCTGGGTAAATTGTTTTTCATATAACTCAATCCATTGTGTAAAAAATTCATGCTTCACAATTTCCTGATTTAACATGTCAACATCATGTATTAATTGTATTATTTTCTCATCGTTCTTTTTAACTAACAAATTCATATAGTTGTATCCAAAACTATCGAATAACAAATTAAAATCATTCTTGGTTCTAGAATTTAAATCAACCCCCATGGGTATTTTAAAAAATCTAATACCCTTCGGAACAATTTTAAGGGACATACATTTTGTAAAATACGCATTCTTTATTTTCAAATTCTTTATAGACAGTAACCTTTTTCCTAATAAATAAATCTTTTCTTTTATACTGACATTAAAATCATTGATACGATGATCAACCCCACTGTCACTTCTGTCTTTTCTATCATATTTAGTAAAATCAAAATCATCTTTAAGAAAACCTTCTAGATAGTCACCACCTGTAACATTCGTTGTTTTATTATTACTTTTATAGTTGTCAGTCAATTTAGTCCTGTAAGTCTTGCTTTCTTTTCCATTATATATGATAGAATTATTAGTATTACTATCAGTACCTTTAGATATGTTCGCTTGTGTTTTCGACACTCCTGCGTAGGTTTTCAGGGTCATTGGGCACTTAGGTTTTGCTCCCTGCCTTTCCATCTCACTATGCGTGTGGAATATACTGAATCGAAGGTAAAGTCATTAATAGAGTTTTTACTAGCTTCTCGTCGTCGATTCAGTAGACATCCACCTGTAGATCGATTAGACAAACAGTTCTCATCCAGCATATGATGTCCCTGACCATTAGGAATATCACAAGGTGAACTTGTGTTAATCCTTATGTGAGCCTCCACGCTGTTACTTGAGCCCACTTCAAATGCCTTCAGGTTTGCTGACTGTACATCAGATGATTTAGCTGCTTCAATAGTACTATAGGCAACTAAGGTACGTTCAACCAACGTTGCCAAATGAACCATCTCCCCTTTGAGTTCGACAATGACCAGTTGAAGCTTATTCAGCTCTTCCCTGTCCGATACAGCCTGGGGAATCTCGCTGATACCCTCCATACCAAAGCTAAGTAAAAACTCACAGCAATGCAACAACGTAATGAACACAAAGGTACAGGAAAGCACGAGTCCTCAGCTGGAACAGGTCTCAGTTTATTAAAAGAACAACGCTGATAGTCCACAACAAGGTGTAATAAAAGAACAATAATCCAAACAATAGTCGACAGTTAAGCGCTTTCATCTGGCTATGCAGACTTCCTCAGAACTGCCATAATAAATGCAACTTCCTTTTTATATTCCATTTTGGTGCCAACAACTTTTCAAACTCTTAAAAAGATATCTACCTAATACATACTTGATGCAACTATAGTATGAACAATAAATACTAAACTAGCACTATTCGTGCTGACCATACAAACCAATCATACCATTAAATATTTCACTATGTACATAACTGAGCTGCTGAGGACTCGTTGTGCTGTCGTGTACCTTTGTGTTCATTACGTTGTTGCATTGCTGTGAGTTTTTACTTGGCTTTGGTATGGAGGGTATCAGCGAGATTCCCCAGGCTGTATCGGACAGGGAAGAGCTGAATAAGCTTCAACTGGACATTGTCGAACTGAAAGGGGAGATGGTTCGTTTGGCAACGTTGGTTGAACGTACCTTAGTTGCCTTTAGTACTATCGAAGCAGCTAAATCATCTGATGTACAGTCAGCAAACCCGAAGGCTCACACAAGGATTAACACAAGTTCACCGTGTGATATTCCTAATGGTCAGGGACATCATATGCTGGATGAAAACTGTTTGTCTAATCGATCTACAGGTGGATGTCTACTGAATCGATGAGAAGCTAGTAAAACTCTATTAATGACTTTACCTTCCATTTCAGTATATTCCACATGCATAGTGAGATGGAAAGGCAGGGAGCGAAACCTAAGCGCCCAATGACCCTGAAAACCTACGCAGGTGTGTCGAAAACACAAGCGAACATATCTAAAGGTACTGATAGTAATACTAATAATTCTATCTTATATAATGGAAAAGAAAGCAAGACTTACAGGACTAAATTGACTGACAACTATAAAAGTAATATTAAAACAACAAATGTTACAGGTGGTGACTATCTAGGAGGTTTTCTTAAAGATGATTTTGATTTTACTAAATATGATAGAAAAGACAGAAGTGACAGTGGGGGTTGATCATCGTATCAATGATTTTAATGTCAGTATAAAAGAAAAGATTTACTTATTAGGAAAAAGGTTACTGTCTATAAAGAATTTGAAAATAGAGAATGCGTATTTTACAAAATGTATGTCCCTTAAAATTGTCCCGAAGGGTATTAGATTTTTTAAAATACCCATGGGGGTTGATTTAAATTCTGGAACTAAGAATGATTTTAATTTGTTATTCGATAGTTTTGGATACAACTATATGAATTTGTTAGTTAAAAAGAACGATGAGAAAATAATACAATTAATACATGATGTTGACATGTTAAATCAGGAAATTGTGAAGCATGAATTTTTTACACAATGGATTGAGTTATATGAAAAACAATTTATCCAGGCAGATCTCAAAGCAAGGGATATATACAATAGAAAAGCAAGAAAAATTGCTCGTGATTTAGATCAATACACATATCACAGAGCATATATTTGGCCTAAGGATAGACATGACAATGAGAAGGGTAGACAGGACAAGTATGGAGAACGTATTATGGAAGGTGAGGTGAATAGTTACAAGGGTATAGGTGGTTATTCACCAAAAAACTCATTTACACCATGGAACAGAAGAAAGAGATGAAGATACAGAAAACATGTGACAAAGAAATCATAGTTCAAGGTAATCATTACGAAAAAAATAATTTTTTTCAGAGCAATGACACACAGTCCCCTGGTATACTCAGTAAGAGTCAAGACAGTTTGGATATGGAACCTGTTGAACGAAAACATAATATTATTACCACTTACAATGGTTTCAAAGTTTTTAACTATACCAATTATGGTATTACGGAAGATTTTTACAAATTATTTTCTAAAGGAATGAAGTTTATTCCTACTGTTGATATAAATTTAGTGGACACAATTATGGAAATAAAATTATTTTGTCGTAGGTTGAATTTAGCCATTCAGTTTGATAAGAATGAATCAGAAAATAGCTATAGTTGTAAAAGGAATTACAATATTCTAAAGAAAAAAAGCACTTTTATACCCATCAGTAGTCCTGTTGTAGGGAGTTTTGAAAAAATTGTTAGGACATTTACAGTTTTTACAAGACCTATAGAATGAATTTGAGACAAAGCAATGAATGGAAGGACAATTTAACTATAGGAGAACGAACATGTTTGAAAACTTTGATTAATAACCACCAAGTGAGGGTCATGAAACCCGATAAAGGGGGTGGCATCGTTATTTACAACAAATTAGATTACTTTAATGTGATCTATAAAATTTTACATCTATCTGGTAAATACGAAGCCATTTCACTAAACAAAGTTAACATCGGGTATAGACGTATTGATCTGGCCCTAGAAGAATATTATATTGATCATAGGATTACGGATGAGTTATATCAATTTTTAAAGGTTGAATATCCTACCTTAGCTTCTATTATAGGAATTCCCAAAATACATAAAAATATGGAAAGTCCACCATTTAGACCAATTATTTCAGGAAGCAAGTCTAAAACCTATCCCATAGGAGTTGTCATAGACAGATGGGCAAAACTAGTATATAACAACATTCCCCATCTGATTAAGGACTCTTGGGTGTTTCTTAGTAAACTTACACCCCAAATTTGGAACAAGAACCTTGTATTTTTAACTATAGACGTCATAGACTTGTTTTCATGTAATCCGAAGGAGATTGGTCTTGAGTATTTTAGTAATAGTTTAAGAAAATTTACAAATTTTGAATGGGACAAAATTAATCTCATGACAAATATGATGGGTTTAATATTGGATCATAATTATATCTTTTTTGAGAATTAATTTTTTAAACAAACAGGTGATGCAATGGGAGCACCATGTGCTCCCATATTTGCAAATTTAGTTATGTTAGAATGGCAGACGGAACAACTATTTAATTGCAAATATTATAAACACGTCCAGTATTACTCGAGATTTTTAGATGATTTGTTTATATTACGGGATGGCCCAGTTGATTATATTGAATCCTTTATTACATATCTTAATCAAACAGATTTTTTAAAATTCACATAAAATTATAACCTTAAAGGTATTTCTTATTTGGACACTTATATTAGTCATGGAAAAGATGGCTTTGTATCTAGTATATACAGAAAAGATACGTTCTCAAATGATTATTTGGAATTTAGTAGTAACCAATCCTACACATATGTTCAAAAATGTATTTAAAGGACAATGTATACGGGCGGCCCGAATGTCTTCTACTAAGGTTTTAATTAATCAAGAATTACAAAATATTAAGGATATGTTTATTGTAAGAGGTTATCCTGAACCATTATTAAATGATTTAGTTAGGTATATTAGTTTGGAATGGGATAGGAAGTATAAACCTTTATTAGGAAATGCCATTGAACAAAAAAGTAAGGAAATAAGAGAACAAATGGGAAGGGTATGTGTGTTAATGTATTCACCTGTGGTGAAGTATATAGAAAATATTATTAAACAACATTGGAAGTTAATTACTATGGATGAGAATATAATACAGAGGGCTGGTAGGTTTCCTCAGTTTGTTTATAAAATGGGTCCAAATTTGAAAAGAATGGTTGAAAGTAGTATTCAACACGTTGAAACAAATAGGAAAGGTACGGTGAAATGTGGTGCATGTAAACAGTGCAGGTACATAAACGAGATAGAAGGATTTAAATTAAATAATTTTAATGGAACATTTATCAAGGGTAGAGCAGGAAATTGTAACACTAAATTTGTGGTATACATCGCCACCTGTGAAGCGTGCTCCGCGTTCTACATAGGAAAAACGGAAAGACAATTAAAACGTCGAATATATGATCATTTGTATTGTATTAAGAGGAAAGATAAGAAGAATGCCCTCTGTAGACATATTGTTCAAAACGGGGACACGCATAATTTTAAATTTACCATCATTGATCAGATAAATTTGAGTATTAGGGGTGGCGATGTAAAGGGTATGTTAGCCATGAAAGAGAGCAAATGGCAAATTTTCACAGATGCTCTTAGGTTCCCAGGCATCAATGATTATATCAGTATCAAACCATTTTTAAGCCTGGCATAAAATTATTTATTTATTTATTTATTTATTCATTATCAATATATCAATTAATCATATTCATTAATATTTATACTCAGTGTATGTATTTATGTATTTATATATTCTTTATTATCTGTACATTCAATGTTTGAAAA
This sequence comes from Protopterus annectens, assembly GCF_019279795.1. Taxonomy (NCBI): domain Eukaryota; kingdom Metazoa; phylum Chordata; order Ceratodontiformes; family Protopteridae; genus Protopterus; species Protopterus annectens. The sequence goes on along the minus strand of NC_056744.1, from coordinate 1,132,000,722 downwards.
GATTCATATATTATAATGGAATTTATTCTTTTATTACATACAGAATCCATTTATGTACGTGCCTAAACCATGTAGCACCTAAATTGTGATATACAGTATTATACAGCATTTTTAGCATTTTTAAGGAACAGACCATGAAGTTTTCTATGATATTGTCATTTTTATTTTTATTTAATAATATTAGGCACAGTTGTGTGTATGTGATTCATATAGTATTTTTATGTACATAGTGAAATATTTAGTGGTATGATTGGTTTGTACGGTTAGCACGAATAGTGTTAGTTTAGTATTTATTGTTCATACTATAGTTGCATCAAGTATGTATTAGGTAGATATCTTTTTAAGAGTTTGAAAAGTTGTTGGCGCCAAAATGGAATATAAAAAGGAAGTTGCATTTATTATGGCAGTTCTGAGGAAGACTGCATAGCCAGATGAAAGCGCTTAACTGTCGACTATTGTTTGGATTATTGTTCTTTTATTACACCTTGTTGTGGACTATCAGGGTTGTTCTTTTAATAAACTGAGACCTGTTCCAGCTGAGGACTCGTTGTGCTGTCCTGTACCTTTGTGTTCATTACGTTGTTGCATTGCTGTGATTCTTTACTTTTAAAGCATCCAGGTACTAGACAGTGCTAAACACGAAGTCGTTTTGCTTCATGCTCCTGGGCCTCTGTCAAAGTCCTCTAACATATCTATCTCAGTCCGTTCTTCACCAGTCTTGACTTTTATCATCAGCAATACTGGAAGGATGCTGGTTCTCATTGTTTGTCCCAGATTGGATTGCCATCATCTGGAACGGATTCTTGCTGGGATGTTATTGAAAGGGGACAGTCTGTAATTGCTTGGGATAAATCCCTATTACTTTCTACTGTGCTAGACTAGTTTGCTTCAGGAGAACGTCTGTCTCACTTCCAGTCCATTTTTACTGTTTACACAATACTACCTGTTCAACATGCTAAAATTGTTTACATGTTTATAAAAATATGTAAAATAAGTGATAAAAAGCATAACTATAGAAGACAGTAAGATGCTGCAAAGACACAAGTGGAAATGTTCAAGCTTAGATTGAAAATGATAATCCTGACTACAGTGTACTTTATGACAACTGTTAATAGAGGCTTTAGAGCTTCAGTACACATAACTGATGCCTTTTCGGAGCATCTAATCATTATTAGGAAAACACACTCATTTTTTTCTTCATTTTTTATTCCTTGCCAAGGCTGGGTTGCATTTTCAGTATAAAGAACTGCCACCACTTCAACCTTCCATTTGGTACCCGTGACAGAGGCTTTCTTCAAGTGCACCCTCGTCATGTTGTCTTATCTGGAGGACTGGTTTCTCTCTCCCTCCACCAACAGGATTTTGTGAGACTTGTCTACGGTTCCTTGGGGATTATCATTAACTGAGAGCGGTCCTTCCTGCTCAGGGCATCCTTTTCATTGGGGGCAGATTGGGATTTTGTCCACAGTTGCATCTTCCTCTCTGTGAGGAAGGACCCAGAACCTCAGATATTTGGCCTTCTAGATGGTAACGAAGGTGCAACATTGACTTTTGTTTTACTTTTTGGGGTTGGTGGCAGTAGTGGTCCTTACTTCATCTGTATGTGCTGCAGTGGACAGCTTACTATGAAAGCTACAGATTCGTAATTTACGTAAAGTGGCTGTTTATTTGATACCCTCGCATCTGCTAACTAGAACAGGGAGTCTTAACTTAGAAACAGACTCAAAACTTCTTCCTCCCTTTTTGATGTAGTCCCCTTCTATCAAATGCATCTGCGGAGGGGTAGGTGTCCTGGGACTACACTGCTGTAGGGCCAATTGAAGTTCCTCTGAAAAGCAGCTCCAGGTAAGCCTCTGTGAGCAGTGGACAGTCAAGCAGATGTTGTGGATTCTGGATCCATTTCTAAAGTTGGGACTGTGATAGGTCAGAAAAATCAGATGGTTTTATGTCATTTGAACAAATTTGAAGGGGGGGATGTGTCCCTGCTCCATTTGGATGGAAACATTCTGGGAGTGAGCCACCATCTGTGACATCTTCTGGCAGTCTACATTAGTGTGCAATTGAACACCTTAGGGATCACTCTGTTTACTGATCAGTGCCTATACATGGATCTCAAGTTTCACAAGAACAATGTTTAAAAGATGGGCAAGTGAGAAAATTAACCTTCTCATCCTACCACGTTGCTGTCGGTCAAGCAGGCAGGGGAGAGTGACCCATAGACTTGTCCTAGGTAGAAGGTGAGGTTTCTTTAAGCAGTTTTCCATTCTCCCTCATCCTGTGATAGCTTGTAGAGTTGTGCACAGAAAAGGCTTAAGATTTGTTCTTTGCCATAACTGGTGGTCTGTGTGAAGGTCTACTTCCAGGTTATTTGAATCCTGGGTTCCTCTTATGTTTCCGTTCTGATTACTAGAGAGACAGCCGACTTCTCTTGCATTCATTTAGTAATTGCTGGATCTTTCTGGGGAGATCTTAGAGATAGCTAGGAAGACTTCCATTTGGAACCCCTATAAAAACCCAAATGGAAAAAAATGTTCATATGACTGAGAGGTCTCTTCCTTTTTTGTCCAGCGAAATGTTGGTTTGCATGACCTATCTCTGGCATCTTTTTGATTTTAAGCGTCAGATAGCTTGCCATTAAGGTACCTGTTTCTGCCATCTCTTAGTATATTGATTTAGTACAGGACAAGACTCTGGTTCAGCATAGACTGCTAAAGCAGTTTTTGAGGGAGATTTTTTCCTGCCCCCCTTGGTGAGGATTTACATATCATCGTTAAGACTTGATTGATTTTTCCTGATCAGCATTTTGCATCCTTCCTTTGGAATCATATGGCTTGGAAAGGCTGAAGTTCGTTTCCTAGTACATTAGCCTTCTAATGGAAAGTACCTCTGGTGGTCACTTCTAAATTCCAAGCTGTTTTCGCTGTTTTCTGTAAAGAGCCTTTCATGTTTTCCATGCCATATAAGAGGCGGTGTTCAAGAAATTTTTTTTCCCCCTAAATTGATGTTTGATCTTTAGTTCAACCAGTTCATTCTTCTATTTTTGCTCTGGGTATTGACGGTAGAGAAAAACCCATCCTGCGTTTTCATCACCAGATGTTCATTGTGTTTCACTGCTGCAGTCATTACACTTGGGGAAGCAAATACCTCATAAGGATTTTCATTCTTACTGTATTTCATGCCTAGACCCAGATCACAACGTCAGTAGTTGTCGGTTTTGTGCTAGATTTAACAAACACACTATTAAACGTTGGTTTGATTTTGCTCGCCATTACTTTGGGCGAAGGTTTAATTATACAATGCCGTCGGAACAACCAACGACCGGAATGCACAAAAAATGCTGCAGCAGTGAAGACGCAACATCTACATTTATGGTAGGTGCAAAACTGTACTTTTTGCTTTTTACTCGAAGGATTCCTGAGTATATGTAGAAACAGACCAGTTGTTTGCTCCTGGAAGGGGACGTGTTTGCATTTGCCAAGTAGGTCTTAGCTGAATGGATTTGGCCAGCTGCGTTCTCTTGCTGCTTGAAGGCCAGTAGACCATTCACTAATGTTGCAAGTTAACATTTCACCAGGTGTATGTCTTTTCTCTCTCCATTTTCTCCTAATTATTGCTAATATGTCTATTTTGGATGATTCTACCTTGATTCTTTAATCACCAGCTACTTACATTAATTTGTATAGCTTTGATTCCCATAGTGGGAGTAGAGCATCTTTTGGTGTGGATATACTCTAGGGAATTTTGCTTGTCTTTGCTTTCAGGTGCTTGGCTTCTGACCTGTGCTGATGTCCTTCAAGGATGCATCTGCAGTCCTTACAAATGGGTTGTCCTGTCGTCAGGCAGCCCTTCGGTCGGCCGGATTCCAAAGTCTGGGTCTGGCCTCGGCTGGTGTCGCACTTCACCCGATGTCATAGCTGCAGTTCTTCGGGTATAAAGGCATCAGCCGACGCCATTTTCCTCAGTCTTTCTTGCCGCGTGGCGCCCGAAGCAGAAGCTGTTCACAAGTGCCGGTCGGTCAGATCCAGAGATTACTACTACCGAATACTACTTCGAAGACTTCTAAAAGCTAAGTACCCGTTGGGGACTCTTTCTTGCCTCAGCCGATGTCAGAAAAAGTGAATAACTGTTTAACTTGTGGGAAACAAATACCTCATAAAGATTTCCACTCTTACTGCTTACCTTGTTTAGGCCCAGACCACGACGTAGCAGCTTGTTTAGCCTGTGCTTCTTTCAACCGACGGACGCTTAGGCGCCGGTCGGAGTTTGCTGAACAGTTTTTCGCTCAGATTTTACGTGACATAATGCCATCGGATCCTCCGACTTCACAAGTTGTTAAGAACGAAAAAGGACCGACACTCGCGTCCGCGGTTTCGCCGAAACCGGTTAAGCAAACCATGAGTGTCTCGGTTTCGCCGAAACCGAGCAAACGGTTTATCTTCAGCGAATCCATGACTACCGAGGCCCTTCTAACCTGGTTGAATCGGCCTCTGAAGTTCAACCTGCTACTGTGGTTTCACAAGAGTTATCGGACACCATCCCTTTGGATGTTTCAACCCCTGCACGTGGTGCTGCTAGGCCTCCTGCAGCCATGTCCATAAAGGCCTTTGCCAGGGCTAAAGCAGCCAAAACTTCTAAGTCTGTGCCTGTTAAGCCCCCCTCTCACAGGCCCAGTTCCAGCTCCCAAATGCTCACTCTGGCAGAGGATCTCATCTCTTTAATAAGGGGATCCCAATCTCACCCAGACAGGGCCTCTCAACCTCCTCCAGAAAAGAGACCTAGAGCAGAGCCCCCTGAGCCGGTGTCCTCAGATGATTCTTCTGATGATACAGACAATACAGACCATCCAGAGGCTCCTTTTTCTACTTATGAAGACTCCGATGCTGAGGAATTGATTCCTTCTGCCTCTCCACCAGAGGAATTTTCCTTTGGGGAAACCTTACATGCCATGAGAGAGCAATTCCAATGGCAGGGACAAGATTTCTCAGATTCAAGGAAAAGGCTTAGGACCTTTTTGCATTTACCACAACATAGGCCTTTAGCTATACCTCCAGTTCTTCCTGTTGTAGATGATGCATTTAATGATGCTTGCACTGCTCCTGATACCTTACCTCCAGCCCCTGCTAAGCCCGATAGGTTCTACAGGGTCCCGGACACTCATCACCATTTATACAAGGCTCCTTTGCAGATCCGAGACCATCTCCCAGGGGCCTAAGGCAGTAGCTTCGACCTCAGTTAAAACCCTCTCCCTTCTGAAAGGGAATCCAGGTCCTTAGAGATGGGGTAAAAGTATACACCTCTGCTACACTCAGCTAGGGCATTGAACTGTCAGTTTCATATGATCCAGTATCAGGAGTTTATGCTTGATCAGTTAACTAAGAAACTGTCCTCTGATGATTCTTTAGATAAGAAATATGTTCTAGAAATGGTGCATAACATTCAGCAGGTTAGTAACCATTCTTTAAAATGTGGCTATGATGCACTGGAGGCTTCCTTTAGATCAGCCATGACTGGCACAGTTATAAGAAGGCATGCATGGTTGAAAGAACAGGTCTTGCCGGATCATGTTAAAGCAAAACTATTAGATGATGGATAAGGTCAGTTTATTTGGTTCTCCTGCTTAACAGGTACTGAAGAAAATGGAAGAGAAGGCAAAATCTGTACAAACAGTGAAAGATTTCTTACAGGTTCAGCCTCCAAGGTTTAGCAGGAACTGGCCTTCCAAAAATTGGTCCTTTCCAGACTCCTCTAAAACTCAGAGGCGCAGGAATAGGCGTTCAAGAGGCAGAAATCAATCCAGAGGAGGTGCCTACAGGGGACGCCAGTGGCAAGGTAACAACCAACGAGGCACAGACACAACTACTACCACTGCAACAGGACAATCACAGTGACTTGGCTCTGGCACCGCCTACCAGGGAACAAAAAGCAGCACCCTTAGGCGGAAAGTTAGCCTTATTTTCAAAAAACTGGCACTATATCACAAGAGACAAGTGGATTTTGCAAACTATAGACCAAGGCTACAGGTTTCATTTCCATACTTTACCAGGAAAAAGAGGAATGCCAAACCTACCACCAAATCAAAAGACAGAAGCTCTAAAACAAATAGCTCAATTAGCAAAGATGAGAGCTGTGGAAAGGGTACCATCTATGGAACAAGGAAAGGGATTTTACTCCAGACTATTCCTGGTACCAAGAAAAGAGAAAAATTGGAGGCCTATTCTCGACCTGTCCGCTTTAAACACATTCATCATTGTTCCAAAATTCAAAATGCTGACCCTACAGCAACTTCTTCCCATGCTGGGCAAGGAGTATTGGCTGGTGACTCTAGATCTCAAGGAGGCATACCTGCACGCCCCATACGACCAAATTGCAGAAGATACCTCAGATTTCTTGCAGGATCAGAGCATTATCAATTCTCAGCATTGCCCTTTGGCTTATCTACTGCGCCCAGAGTGTTCACGAAATGCCTGGCATCAGTAATCGCTCACTGCAGGCTTCAGGCAATCCAAATATATCCATACCTGGACGACTGCCTGATACAAGCGGACAACAAAAACAAGCTAACAGAAGACTTACAAAGAGTCATTTGCTTACTGCAAGCCCTGGGATATACAGTCAATATAAAAAAGTCAAGACTGATACCATCCCAAAGAATAACCTTCTTAGGTGCAGAATTGGACACAGTAAAACAGATGGCATTCCTAACTGCAGAAAAACAAGAACAACTTCCTCTCTACTTCTTGGCATTAACAAAGAAGAACAAACTAACAGCAAGGAAAGTACTGCAGGCCTTGGGCTTCATGGCATCCTGCATAATCCTGGTCCCTCATGCCAGACTGCATATGAGAAAGCTACAGTGGTACCTGAAGAATTTATGGTCTCAGCACAGGCACAGCTTAGAAACCGAAATACCACTAATCCCATGCCTGAAACAAGAGTTCCTATGGTGGGCTCAGGCATGCCAGTCAAACCCAGGTTTGCCCTTCCACAGCATTCAACCAAGCCAAACCATCACAACGGACGCCTCAGACCTCGGTTGGGGGGCCCACATGCTGGACAAGTGCATACAAGGCTTATGGACTCCAGATCAGCTGCACCTGCACATAAATCAAAAGGAAATGCTGGCAGTAAAACTAACAATCCAGAATTTCAGGACATTCCTCCAAGAAGGGCAGTTGATAAGGACAGACAACACCACAGTCATGTGGTACATCAACAAACAAGGAGGCACTCATTCATACCCTCTATGTCGGATGGCACTGGACCTATGGAATATGGCTCTGAGCTACAACATTCAGTTACAAGCAATTTTTGTACCGGGAAAAGAAAACATCCTAGCAGACATATTAAGCAGAACTACCTCGGATGCTCACGAATGGATGCTACACCCGGACATCTTCAAGGTCATTACAAAGAAATGGTGACTACCACAAATAGACCTATTCGCATCCCCACTCAATCACCAGCTCAAGAAATTCTGCACAAGGACGTACCACCCACTTGCTTGGAAGGTGGACTCTCTATCCTTCAGTTGGAAAGGCCTGGCAGCATATGCATTCCCACCTCTTCCTTTGATGCACAAGGTGCTATTGAAAATCAAAGAGGAACGTCCAAGGATCATTCTGATAGCTCCAGACTGGCCAAGACAACATTGGTACCCATTACTGAGGAGCATGTCTCGGGGGAAAATGTGGACACTACCCCTGATTCCTTTGCTGTTAACTCAGAGCAACTACAACACCCTGCATCCAAACCTGAAAACTCTGCAGCTGACTGCCTGGAACATTACATAAGAGAAACTAACCCAGATTTATCCCAAAGGGTTAAAGACATTATCCTTGAGGCCCACAGACCCTCAACAAGAAGGAACTATGCAGGAAAATGGAATAGGTTCCTCATTTGGAGTACTGAAAGGGGAAAAGATGTGTCAAAGGTAGACATTGCCAACATCCTGGAGTATTTGGCAGAGCTTTTCCATACAGGCCTGTCCTATTCCTCCATCAAGATACATGCATCAGCTATTTCTGCAGAATACAGCTTCGATCCCCCTGTCTTCTCGCATCCTCTACTCAGGCAGTTTCTGAGAGGAATTAAAAATGTAAAACCTCCTAGGAAACCACCATTACCAGCATGGGACTTGAACTTTGTGCTAGAAAAATTGACACTCCCCTTTCAACCAGCAGCAACAGCAGATCTTCAACACCTATCCTGGAAAACTGCTTTTCTGCTAGCAATTACCTCAGCAAGAAGGGTTTCTGAGCTACAGGCTTTAATGGCAGTACAACCCTTCCTAATCTTCCATCAAGATAGAGTGTCCATGAGAACAAATCCTACATTTATGCCTAAGGTGGTATCCAGAGTGTCTCTAAACCAGGCAATCCACCTACCTACCTTCTTCCCCAATCCACAGAACAGGGGGGAAAGACTGCTGCATACTTTGGATGTACATACAGTTGCGCTACTACCTGGACAGAACCAAGGGCAATAGAAAAACTGACCAGCTTCTGGTAGCATATGCAACAGGAAGGGAAGGAAAAGCAATTTCAAAACAGACAATCTCCAAGTGGATAGGAAATTGCATTAGATTCTGTTACTCCTACCATGGAAAGCAAACTCCACAGAACATTAGGCCTCATTCTACAAGGGCTACAGCCACTACCACAGCTTTCTTACGAGGAGTGGCTACCAAGGACATTATAGAGGCTGCTACTTGGACCTCCGTGCATACATTTGCCAAGCATTATAACTTACCTTTATACTCTAGATCCTGAGCAGGGTTTGCCACTGCTGTTTTGCAAGGGATCCTAACTACACCATAATTTCCTCTTCCTCCTCCCCTAGTTTGGCTATGGTATTCTACCCATTTGTAAGGACTGCAGATGCATCCTTGAAGGACATAGTACAGTTTTGTACCTACCATAAATGTAGATGTCCGAACAGGAATGCATCTGCAGTCAGGATTACCCACCCTCCTTCCCCTCTGTGGTATTCCTAGGGTATTTGCCCAACTAATAGCTAGCTGGGGGGGATCTCTTATGGTGTATTTGTTTGTATATATGTACATACATGCTTATTTTTTGTGTTTGCCTTCTACTATTTGGAAACATTGGCATTTATCCAAAATTTAGCTATCCAAGAGGGCAACTGGCATCTGGGGCAAGAAACACTGAGGAAAATGGCGTCGGCTGATGCCTTTATACCCGAAGAACTGCAGCTGTGACGTCGGGTGAAGTGCGACACCAGCCGAGGCCAGACCCAGACTTTGGAATCCGGCCGACCGAAGGGCTGCCTGACGACAGGACAACCCATTTGTAAGGACTGCAGATGCATTCCTGTTCGGACATCTACATTTATGGTAGGTACAAAACTGTAGTTTTTAAATACTGCCTGGAGTTGTACTGAAATACCGCACACATTCTACTAATGGCCCTGTACATCGACTACAGTTATTTCTGCAATCTTGTCTTCATTGTTTAGTAAGACCCTGTCTTTGTGTAACGCATGCAGGATTTTCAGTAACTGAAATTAATTTTGTAACCCTGTCAGGGTGTTTTCTTGGTCGGCTAACCCCTTTTTTTTTTTTATGGGGTTCAAAACCTGGAGATATTGTCCCTTAACCCCAGCGTAGGCATGGACCAAACTGACCATGTTCAGAACTTACATACCTGTTGATTTCAAGAAAAGTCGTGCGAGCGGACAAAAGAAGGATGTACTCAAGCATTCACTCACTGCAAAGAACCCTCTCAAAGATAATCTGATATGGTAAGTGCTGACTGTGTCTTATTTCTGTATTACTTGCAAAAGAAAAAAAAAACATTTCTTCCAACCATCTTTCTCCTAAGACTACACACCGTCATCTAGTCCCATTAAAATGGCTTGATTATGATGTGATCTAATATAAATACAACTGGAACATTCGGCATAAGCTAAATTTGTGCATTGTAGAACATATCAGTTTTTTCCTGCCTTCTTTTTCCTTCATCTTTACACCACAGTTAATGATTGTTTTACGTTTTTAAAGTATTTTTGTTGCCATTGTAGAAGCAAGGTAGCATAATGCTTTGGGCGCATGGAAGGTGCCTTGAAGCTTTAGAAGCTGGCTGGCTGTTGTATCCTTGTAGGATGTAACCCATATAGCTAAGACTACTGCAGCAGTGATCATTCAAACTGCTGCTGCTATGGTAAGTTTGCTTACACAGCTGTACTTTTACTAATGAAATCCTGCATCTTATCACATTCATTATTTGACCTGATTGTTTAGTTAAAAAGCATCAGTATTCTCGTTAGGACTAGGAATAGTCTGTACTTTCTGCTGTGGATTGGTCTTTTAGTTTCAGATAATGGTTTCTGCTTCTATTTTAGTATCTTTTCCTTTCACAGGAAGGGCCTTGTAGATTTTATGGAGAAGCATATTGATGCTGCGTCCTTGGCTCACTTTGTAGATGTTGCTTGAGTTATGGTGCAAGAAATGTAGATTCTTCCCTTTCATCTTACTGTGCCTTCTTTCCAAACTCAGAATGGCCATCTACTTGTAAGATCTGTTGTCAGCCTGAGTGCTGTTAGATGTTCATCGTGCATACAGCTGCAGTCATAACAGATGGGTTCTCCTGCCGTCAGGCGGGTCCTCGGTCGGCCGAATTCCAAAGTCTAGGTCCGGCGTCCGTTGTCGTCGCTTCTTCCCTGACGTCAGTGCGACAGGGGTATAAAAGAACTAGCCAATGCCATTTTCTTCAGTCTTTTTTGCCGCGTGGTGCCCGAAGCAGAAGCAGTTCGCAAGTGCCGGTCGGCCAGCTCCTGAGATTACAAAAAATTTGGAACCGAAGTCTTCTTAAAAGCCAAGTACCCCGTTGGGGAAACTTTTTCTTGCCTCAGACCGATGTCAGACAGAGTTAATAATTGTATTTCTTGTGGGAAGCAAATACCGCATAAGGATTTCCATTCCCTCTGTATACCTTGTTTAGGCCCAGACCACAACGTCTTGGTCTGTCACTTTTGTGCTACATTCAAGAAACGCACTATTAAGCGTCGGGCTGAGTTCGCCCAGCATTATTTTGGGAAAGCATTTAACTATACTATGTCGTCGGATACTCCGACTCCGGTTTTGTCTAAAAAACGCAAAGACAAGGACTGACACTCGAGGTCTGCGGCCTCTACCGACACCACGCCAAAGCAGACTACACGTGGTCCGGTTCTCAGCGAGGCACCTACGCAGCCCCTGATTACCGACTACACATCTTCGGCGGTGTCTCCTGTACCCGAGGTCGCAGGCTCCTCTGCCCACACCCTGACTACAGATACCGAAGCCACTCTTGGCATTGAAACACAGAATGTGGACAGGTCCACCTCCACTCAAGGTGTCTTCAGACCTTCCTCTTCTTTCTCCATCAAGGCTTTCACCAAGTCTAAAGCTGCCATGCACCCTAAGAGACCAGCTACACAGGGCCCATCTCCAGGCCCCATGCCTAAGAAACAGATGCTTAAAATGGCTGAGGATTTAATTACTCTAATCAGAGGTTCTCAGCCACCTCCGGACAAAAGACCCAGAGTGGAGGAAGATTCCCTCCTCTGATCAGGGCTCCATTATTTCAGAGCACTCTGATTATCAGGAACAGTCTTACTCTCCTTTTGAAGACTCTGATGCAGAGGAATCTATTCCTTCTGTATCCCCCCCTGAGGATTACTCATTTTGTGAAACTCTGCATACCTTAAGGGAACACTTCCACTGGGAAGGCCAGGATTATTCAGATTCCAAGAAAAGACTTAGGGAATTTCTTTTGTTACCCCAGCACAGGCCTCTGGCTATACCTCCTGTCCTGGACATCCTAGATGATGTTTACTCGGAGGCCTGCCTTAACCCGGACTCTCTCCCTCCAGCTCCAGTTAAGCCTGACAGGTACTACAGGGTTCCTGACTCACACCAATTTCTATACAAAAGCCATGCTGCTGACCTAGAAACCATCTCACAGGGGCCCAAGGGAGTTAAGGCCTCCATTGCCAAAAACCCATTGCCTTCCGAGAGAGATTCCAGATCCTTAGAAAGGTGGGGGGAAAAGGTATATACCTCGGCTACCTTATCCATGAGGGCCTTAAACTGTCAGTTTCATATGCTAAAATACCAACAGTTTCTGTTCTCTCAATTGAAAAGTAAAATGTCACAACCTGAACAACCAGACATGAAGGAGTTGCAGGATTTGATGCATAGTGCAGAACAAGTGGTTAAACATACCTTACAATGTGGTTTTGATGCTCTAGAGGCCTCATGTAGAGCTGCTGTTACAGGCTCAGTCATACGTAGGCATGCTTGGCTCAAGGAACAAGCCTTGCCTGATCATGTCAAAGCTAAATTACTAGATGCCCTTCTTCAAAAGGATGTACTATTTGGGGCAAATGCTGAGGAAGTATTACGGAAAATGGAGGAAAAGGCTAAATCAATGCAAACTGTGAAAGAATTTATGCAGGTTCAACCCCACGCTTTAGTAGAAATTGGCCTTCCAAAACTGGTCCTTTCCTGCCACAGACAGACCCCAAAGAGGCAGATACAGGCCCGAGGGCAGAGGACAAACACAAGGCTCGTACAGAGACCGACAATGGCAAGCTCCTACACAAAGAGGTGGTGAGGACAACTCGCAATCTTTCAGAAAGCAAAACCAATGACTTTCCCCCTTTGCATGCCAACCAGGTCTCAAATGGCAGCACCCTTAGGAGGAAAGCTGGCACTATTCTCAAAAAATTGGCATATTGTCACAAAGGACAAATGGATCCTGAACATTATAAACAGAGGCTACAAATTCCATTTTCATACCCTTCCAAAAATGAAAGGCATGCCAAACCTGCCACACAATCAAAGGGAGAGGCACAAAAGCAAATTTCAGACCTTATAAACATGAAAGCTATTCAAGAAGTACCTACTTACGGACAAAGGCCAAGGTTTTATTTCAAGCTATTTCCGGTTGCAAGGAAAGGGAAAGGTTTGAGACCTATTTTGGATCTTTCCATCCTAAACACATTCCTACTGCACCAAAATTCAAGATGCTCACTCTACAGCAACTTCTTCCCATGCTGGGCAAGGAGTCTTGGCTGGTAACATTGGACCTCAAGGAGGCATACCTGCATGTCCCAATCAGACAAAATTGCAGAAGATACCTCAGATTTCTTGCAGGTTCAATACATTATCAATTCTCTGCATTGCCCTTTGGTTTGTCTACTGCGCCCAAAGTATTCACGAAATGCCTGGCATCAGTAATTGCCTACTGCAGACTTCAAGGGATACAAATATACCCTTATTTGGACGACTGCCTGATCCAAGCGGACAGCAAACACATTCTTCTGAAACATCTGGCTTATGTAATAATGTTATTAAACTCTCTAGGATACACAGTCAACAAAGAGAAATCAAGACTAATACCCCCTCGGAAGATAATTTTCCTGGGTGCCAATTTGGACACAAACACCCAGATGGCCTACCTCACGCCAGAGAAGCAGGGGCGACTAATTCAATATTTCAGAACACTGGCAAATTGCACCAGGCTGACTGCAAGGAAAATCCTGCAGGCTCTGGGATTCATGGCATCTTGCATCTTACTAATCCCATGTGCAAAGCTGCATATGAGAAAACTACAATGGTACCCAAAAAACGTATGGTCTCAACACAGCCACAGTTTGGAAACAATGATACCACTAATTCCATGTCTGCAAAAGGAATTTCTGTGGTGGGCTCAAGCATGCCAAACAAACACAGGTCTTCCATTCAGCAAGCCTCAAGCAAATCAAGTCATCACAACAGACGCCTCAGACTACGCCTGGGGGGCGCACATGACAGACCGGTGCATTCAGGGCAAATGGACTCAAAAAGAAAAGCACCTTCACATCAATCAAAAAGAAATGCTAGCAGTGATAAATGCTATTACAGCCTTCAAGGACCTTCTACAACCAGGTCAGCTATTGATAAGAACAGACAACACCACAGTTATGTGGTACATAAACAAGCAGGGAGGAACACATTCTTATCCCCTGTGCAGACTGGCCATGTCACTTTGGAACATGGCCATGGACTTACAAATGTAGCTACAAGCACAGTACTTGTCAGGCAAGAAAACACGCTGGCAGACAACCTAAGCAGGAATATGACAGATCCACACGAATGGAAGTTGCATCCAAAAGTTTTTACAGAAATAATCCAAGAATGGGGAAGGCCAGACATAGATCTCTTTGCCTCCCACAAAAATCATCAATTAACAAAATTCTGCTCAAGGATCTTCCATCCAAAGGCCTGGAGAGTGGACGCTCTCTTTCAGTTGGACATCAATGACAGTTTATGCCTTCCCACCTCTTCCTCTGCTGCCCAAAGTCCTATTGAAGACCAGAGCAGACAGACCATAGATGATCCTCATTGCTCCGGACTGGCCAAGGCAACACTGGTACCCACTACTAAGGAGCCTGACTCATTCCCCACCATGGACCCTGCCTCTAATGCCTCTTCTTCTGACTCAGCACAGCTTCAAAACTCTTCACAGTCAGCTGAAGACACTCAATCTAGCCGCATGGAAGATTCCTTAGCATCACAGCAGGCCCTGCTCTCCAAGGAGGTGCAGGATGTCATTTTGGAGGCCAGAAGGCCATCAACTAGAAAAGCTTACTCTGCAAAATGGAAACGTTTTGTGTTTGGAATGAGAAAAGGGCCACTGCCCTGGAAAACTGAATTTACCTCAAATACTACAATATTTGGCCGAACTGCTAAGCAGTGGACTTTCGTTCTCCTCCATCAAAATCCATGCCTCAGCCATTTCTGCAGAATACAACACTGATCCACCTTTATTCTCTCACCCTCTATTAAGACAGTTCCTCAGAGGGGCTAAGAATTTAAGACCTCCAAGAAAACAACCAATACCTGCTTGGGATCTTAATTTCATTCTGGAAAAACTGACCTTGCCCCCTTTTGAACCAGCTGCCTCATCAGATTTACAATATTTGTCTTGGAAAACAGCTTTTCTTCTGGCTATCACTTCAGCTCGTAGAGTTTCAGAACTACAGGCTCTTATGGCTGTCCAGCCTTTCATCATCTTCCATCAGGACAGAGTTTCATTACGTACCAACCCGTCCTTTATGCCTAAAGTGGTATCCAGGGTAGCTTTAAATCAGGCCATACATTTACCTACTTTTATCCTAATCCTCAAAACAAAGGGGAGAGATTACTGCATTCCTTGGACATCCACAGACAACTGCGTTATTATTTGGACAGAACAAAGCCTTTCAGAAAATCAGAACAGCTTTTTGTGGCCTATGTAGGAGCTCAAGGAAAGTCAATATCCAAACAGACAATCTCAAAATGGATAGCCCACTGCATACGCTTTGCTATTCCTTTCATGGCAAAACTGTATCTACAGGCATTAGAACTCATTCCACCAGGGCCACAGCCACCTCTGCAGCCTTCCTCAGAGGAGTTCCTACCAAGGATATTTTAGAAGCAGCCACTTGGAGTTCTGTGCATACCTTCTCTAAGCACTACAACCTACCATTATACTCCAAGTCTAGAGCAGGCTTTGCCACTGCAGTATTGCAGGGCATTTTGGCTCCTCCTAGCTCCACCTAGTGCCTACCACCCCTTTCTTAGCTTTGGGATTCTACCCATCTGTTATGACTGCAGCTGTATGCACGATGAACATAGTACAGTTTTGTACCTACCATAAATGTAGATGTCAGAGTGCTAATACAGCTGCAGTCCAGGTTTCCCTCCCACCTTCCCCTCTAGGGGTATTCTTTTATGGTGTATTTGCTTGCAACTACTGTTTTTTGATTATATTGCATTGCATTATTACATTATTTTATGTATTGCCTTCCTTCTGGGGGCACCTGACATCTGGGGCAAGAAAGACTGAAGAAAATGGCGTCGGCTGGTTCTTTTATACCACTGTCGCACTGACGTCAGGGAAGAAGCGACGACAACCGACGCCGGACCTAGACTTTGGAATTCGGCCGACCGAGGACCCGCCTGACGGCAGGAGAACCCATCTGTTATGACTGCAGCTGTATTAGCACTCGAACATCTACATTTATGGTAGGTACAAAACTGTACTTTTCCAGGAGCTGCCTCTGTCATACCCTTGAGTAATCCTTTTTTTGCTGTGTACTTCAGCATATTTGTCATCATTTTCTAACTGCCATCCATGTCTAATTTATTCCCCTTCAACTCTGCACTTCCCCTCACATAGTAGGGCACGGAGTTCATATTCCACCTTTATTTTCCTTCTTTTAATGTGCATCTGTCCAACGTTCTAAGGCTGTGCTTTTCCCTTTCCAAATGCCCTTTGCCATTTGGCAGTCTGGCATTGCATGCTGTATTTTAGCCCAGTTTCACTTTATCTAGCCACCAGAAGAATACACAGTATTTCCAAATGTGGTCCTCCTTGTACACTGTAAAGTGAAAGAATAACTTCAGTATATCTGGTGTGTGCTAATCCTATGCTTTGCACCCTAACATTTTGTTGTGCTTTACAGCTGTGTTTTCAAACTTCATAGCATGATTCAATCAAGGGAAGAGACTGGTGTTCTTCATGTTTCATTGTTGCAGTCATCACACTTGGGGTGTCTGCCTGCAGGTAGCCCTCAGTTGGCCCGAATATCAGAGACTTAGTATTTCTGCATCAGATGCTGTCGCTCCAGGACTGACGTCAGGTTGTCAGGGGTATAAAAACAGGCAGCCAACACCATTACATCAGTCTTTCTTGCTGAGGAGCCCGAAGCAGAAGCAGTTCACAAGTGCCGGTCGGCCTCTACCTGAATTTTCATTTACGAATTTAATAATCCTGAAGTCTTCTAAAGCTTAAGTTCCCCATTGGGGATCCTTTTTTCTTGTTCTAACCAATGTCAGAAAAAGTCAACAATTGTCTTGCCTGTGGAAAACAAATACCCCACAGAGATTTTCATTCTTACTGCATGACCTGTTTAGGCCCAGACCATGATGTCCCTCACTGTCGGTTTTGTGCCTTAACGCCCGAACCATTAGTCATCAGGCTCTCTGTTGCTAAATTCTTTCGCTCTCGATCTCCGTATTCTGAAATGACTTCGGTAAGCAATCCAACTATTGATATTCTGAAAAAATGTAAAGATAAAGACAGACCAGATAAGTCCAAAACTGCCAACGACGTCACCAGTCCGCCGGTACTCAGTGAGGCACTTTCGCAGCCGCTGATGCCCGCTTCACGGGATTCGCAGGCCTCTACTGAGACCCATTCGGAGTCTGGTATGCCGCAAGACGCTTCGACTATGGAACTTGCGGATGTCTCTACCTTGGATGGGTCCGGAGCCGCTGAGCAGGCACCGGCTTCTGAGGCAGTTATTTGCTCAACTGATGTTCGACTCAAACCTATGACTTTTTTAACCAAAATTAGAGTTTCTTTGGCCCAGAGTATGCACTATGCCTAGAAAACTGGCGACCAAAGAGCATGCACCTGCTCCCATGCCACAAAAACAAATGCTTAGAATGGCTGAAGACCTTATCATGCTGATTAGGGGAAGTCAGTCTTCCCCTGCTAAGAGACTTGAGTCCAGTCCCTGTCAGCTTCTACAGACCAGGAGTCCGATGACTCTGAAATTTCTGATTATGAAGACATGCCGTTATCTGCTTATGAGGATTCAGATGCAGAGGAATCCATTCTCTCTGCCTCCCCTCCAGAGGATTTTTCTTTTGGTGAAACCTTTCATACCTTACGAGAGTATTTCCACTGGGAATGCCAAGACTATCCTCGGTCCAAAAAGAGACTCTGAGAATTTCTAGAGCTGCCTCAACACAGGCCCTTGGTAATACCCGCTGTCCTGGATGTTGTGGATGATGTTTTTATGGAATCCAGTTTTACTCCTGACACTTTACCTCCCGCCCCTAGGAAACCAGACAGGTACTACAGAGTACCTGACTCTCAAAAATTTTTCAAGAATCCTACTGCTGATCCAGAGATAATTTTCCAGGGGCCTAAAGGTATCAAGGCTACTACAGTCAAGAGTCCCACCCCTTCGGACAGGGATTCCAGAGCTTTGGACAGATGGAGTAAGAAGGTATACACCTCTGCAACTCTTACTATTAGGGCATTGAATTGTCAGTTTCACATCCTGAAGTACCAGCAGCATATTATGGAACTTTTTAAACAGAAAGTGGCAACCTTTTCAAACTGTGCAGAAAATAAAGAATTGCAGGAGCTTATGCACTCTGCAAGCCAAGTCAGCAAGCTTACTTTGCAGTGTGGCTTTGATGCCCTAGAAGCATCTTACCGGACAGCTGTCACTGGCTCTGTACTGAGAAGACATGCTTGGCTGAAGGAGCAGACCTTACTAGACACTTGTTTGAATAAAGACTGTTTGGCACCAAAGCAGAAGAGGTTCGTAAAAGATGGAAGAAAAAGCTAAGTCTATGCAGACTGTTAAAGAATTCTTACAAGTGCAACCCCCTAGATTCAGTAGGCATTGCCCTTCCAAACACTGGTCCTTTCCAGCCCTCTCCAGGCCTTCTCAAACCAGACCCAGGGGAAACAGACCACCCAGACTTCAGTCTCAGGGTATGCAGAGATCTAAGCAATGGAGTGCCCCCAATCCTAAAGCAGGGAGTGGTAAGTCACCTCCTTACGGAAAAAAGCTCACAATGACTTTAGTCCACTCCCCAGCCCTGCCCAATTGCTTGTGCCCTTAGGAGGAAAACTTGCCCTTCATGCAAAAAACTGGATGTCCATCACTCAGGACTGGTGGGTCCTCAACATTGTATCCCAGGGGTACAAATTTTATTTCCATTCACTGCCAACCCCAAGTGGGTTTCCAGACATTCCTCCAAACCAGTGGGTAGAGGCTCAAAACCAAGTACTTTCCCTGTTCAATATCAGAGGTATTCAGCCGGTTCCAATAGAACAGAGGGGTCAAGGATTGTACTCCAGACTCTTCCTGGTACCCAGGAAAGAGGGCTCTTGGTGCCCAGTCCTGGATATTTCCATTCTTAACACCTTCCTGGTGGTACCAAAATTCAAAATGCTTACCCTGCAACAGCTTTTTCCTATACTAGCCAAGGATGCCTGGTTAGTCACTCTAGACTTAAAAGAAGCCTATCTGCATATCCCCATAAGGGAATCATGCAGGAAGTATCGACTTTTCAGGGCAGGGTCTATGCATCATCAGTTCTCTGCACTTCCCTTTGGCTTATCCACTGCGCCCAGAGTATTCACAAAATGCCTTGTTCCAGCCATTGCATACTGCAGGCAGAGAAATATCTAAATTTACCCGTACTTAGACGATTACCTGATTCAGGCGGATAGTCAGGAATTGCTGCTGCAGCACCTGGCATTTGTGAAAAACCTTCTCACTTCCTCGGGGTACATGATCAACGAAAATAAATCAAAACTGGTACCCAGTCAAAAGATTGTATTCCTGGGAGTAAGCTTGGACACAACTTCCCAGATGGAATTCCTCGCCTCATAAAACCAAGTCTATCTGACAGACTACTTCAAACAAATGGTCACCAGAATCCAGCTATCTGCAAGAAAAATACTGCAAGCCCTAGGGTTCATGGCCTCATGTATACTGCTGATTCCATTTGCACGACTGCATATGAGGAAACTCTAGTGGTACTTAAAAAGTCTTTGGTGCCAACATTCTCAGGACCTGAAACAGTCATTCCTATCATACCCTGTCTAAGGACAGAGTTCCTCTAGTGGGCAGAAGCATGCAACCACAACAAGGGATTGCCATTTACTCAACCCCAAGCCGCCCAGACCCCAACCACAGATGAATCAGACTATGCCTGGGGGGGCACACATGGACAGAATATGTATTCAGGGCCACGGGAGCCCAAGTCAAATTCATCTGCACATCAACCAAAAAGAGGTGTTAGCAGTACAGAATGCCCTGACAGCTTTCAGATCCCTAATCTTTCCAAGACAACTGCTAATAAAAACAGATACCGCAGTTATGTGGCACATCAACAAGCAGGGGAGAACCCATTCCTACCCACTCTGCAGGCTAGCCATGGCCCTGTGGAACACAGCCATGGACATTCAAGTTCATCTGCAAGCTCCATTCCTGCCAGGCAAACAAAACTTACTGGCAGACGACTTAAGCAGAAATCTCCTAGATCCACACAAGTGGCAATTGGAGCACAGCACCTTCAACCTTTTGGTCCAGAAATGGGGGACCCCAGAGGTGGATCTCTTTGCTTCCCCCAACAACCACCAGCTCAGCAAATTCTGCACCTGGAATCCTCACAGCAGGGCCTGGAAAGTGGATGTCCTATCTTTTCAGTGGGAAAATCTCTCAATCTATGCCTTTCCTCCTCTGCCCCTCCTTTCAAGAGTATTACTAAAGATAAAACAGGACAGACCAAGGACAATTCTGATTGCCCTGGACTGGCCACGCCAGCACTTGTACCAACTCCTGCGCAGCCTGACATCGGTGCCACCCTGGCACCTACACCAGAATCCAACCCTCCTCTCTCAGCCGGAGGGACAGATTCTGCATCCACAACTGGAAACCCTAAATCTTGCAGAGCCTGTCTTATTCCCTTGAATTCTCCCCCGGCGATCTTAAGCAAACAGGTGCTGCAAACATTCTTCAAGCCAGAAGACCCAGTACAAGAAAGTCCTATACTGATAGTGGAAAATTTGTGCTCATGGATTCAATCTAAAGGAGAGGACACAAAACTGCCCTCTCTGCCTCTTATCCTGGATTACTTAGCAGATCTACTTCACAAAGGCCTTTCTCCTCCTCCATTAAGATACATGCCTCAGCCATTTCTACTCATTACAACACTGAGCCACCTCTCTTCTCGCATCCTCTTATTAAACAGTTCCTGAGAGGGGCAAACAACTTAAGGCCACCAAGGAGAGCACCCACCCATGCTTGGGACCTTAACTTTGTACTGGAAAAGCTCACGTCCCCCCCCCCCCCATTTGAACCTGCTGCATTAGCAGAGTTAAACTTCCTCTCTTGGAAAACAGTCTTGCTTCTAGCCATCTCTTCAGCTAGAAGAGTGTCTGAGCTGCAAGCACTGATACCTGTGGAACCCTTCATTATTTTCCATGCTGACAGGGTTTCCCTCAGGGCTATAACCCTTCCTTTATGCCTAAAGTGGTGTCCAGTGTGGCTGTCAATCTGTCCATTTGCCAACCTTCTTCCCTAATCCTCAAAATAAGGGGGAAAAGGATGCTGCACTCCTTGGATGTGCTCAGACAGCTCAGATTATACCTTGATAGGACTAAGCCCTCCAGAAAATCTTACCAGTTACTAGTCAGCTTTGCAACAGGGGCGAGGGCAAGGCCATTTCAAAACTTTCCAAATGGATAGTACACTGCATCCATTTCTGCTACAAGCACCATGGGAAACCAACCCCTCAGGGGGTCAGAACACATTCCACTAGGGCAACATCTACCTCTACAGCATTTCTCAGGCGAGTCCCTACCAAGGATATCCTGGAGGCTGCTACCTGGAGTTCTGTGCACACCTTCACCAAGCATTACCACCTGCCTATCTTTTCCAAATTCAGGGCAGGATTTACTGCAGCAGTCTTGCAAGGCATACTAGCCAGCCCTAACTCTTTTTGGCTGCCTCCACCCTTCAGCTTTGGGAATCCACCCAAGTGTGATGACTGCAACAGTGAAACACGAAGAACATAGTACAGTTGTGTACACTTAACATAAATGTAGATGTTTGAGTGTATTTACTGTTGCAGTCCTGGTTTTCCTCCCTCCAGCTCCCTGTTTCTCTCTCTCTCCTATCTGTGGCTATTACTAACCCCTTCTGGGGTATTGGTATTTACTTTTTACTGGTGGTGTTTTCCCCACTATAACCTAGCTCCCTATTTGGGGGGCTCCCAACATTTGGGACAAGAAAAACTGATAAAATAAGTAACAAAGGGCCACAGCTCTAAAGGCAAACCAAAACTTTAATCCCTGAGCACTTTCGTTCACTCAAATCAAATGAACAACTTCAGACCCAGGTCTGAAGAAGTTCATTTGATGTTACTTATTTTATTAGTGCTTTATTTGTTGTTTTTTCGCACGAAAAACTGATGTAATGGCGTCGACTGCCTGTTTTTATACCCCTGATGACCTGACATCAGTCCTGGAGCGACCGCATCCAAAACAGAAATACTGAATCTCTGGTGTTCGGGCCGACTGAGGGCTACCTGCAGGCAGATAACCCAAGTGTGATGACTGCAACAGTGAATACACTTGAACATCTACATTTATGGTAAGTGTACACAACTGTACCTTCCTTCCTCTGTCTACCTTTTATTTATTTTTTGCTTGTTGGTTTCGCCAAAGGAGCATCTGGACAGAACCCATTAACACTGGCGACTTGACAAGAAAAGCAGCAGACATGCAAGATTTAAAAACAAGCCACATCACAAAAGGAATTTCCACAAGTTTGGAAATGAGTATATGCATATGATTTTTCAGGGATTACTGTGATATTAAAAAAGACTGGTATATCTGTCAATAGTGGACTAAATTCATGTGATCAGTATTTATATAGTGGCAGATGAATACATTCCTTCCTTAGATCACTGTTGCAGTATTCCAAACTGTTGGGTTATCTTGCCAAGTAACATGGATGTCCGGCCAAGGTATCAAAGCCAAAACCCTTCCATAGAGCCATAAATGTGATGTATGAGCTAAGACCACAGGCATAAGTGAACGTATGAGCAAGAAAACCTCAGACCATCTCACCACTAGTCAGTCTTTTCTAATCCTGGTCCTTGATATCTTGTGCCTTCACCGATTCAGATGTGTCCCACTAGGGAACCTTCCTTATTTTTTTCTTGCGACTTTTGTTGTTTAATACTATTAGATGTCAACTAACAGTAGAAAGTGTGATTGTGGTAGGCAGATTCCTTATAAGGTTTTCTATTCCTAGTGTCTGTTTTGCCTAGATGCAAAACATGACTATAAAAACTACAGCATTTGTCACTTGTTTGTACCAAAAACCCCATGTACTCGTCTTTCCTGTCTCGGTGCTTATCTAGAGACCCATGTGTTAACTGCTTCACACAATCTAAAATGGTGGATCTTTCCACAGTTGACATCCCACTCATTTTGAAAAAGAACTTCATATGGTCTAGGCCCGGATACTTTGCCTGCCCAGTCAGGCTAGAGCTTACCTGTTGAGGTTTCAGAACCAGTGTTAAGTTAAACTGGTTCTCAGGCTGACCTTAAAGATATGGTAGAGCATGGAGAACCTTTTCTTATTATTTAGGAAGGACCTGAGGGTATTCCCAAAATACTAATTCAGGAAAAGGTACCAGCCTCTTAAATGAGGGTACGTCAGAGGTCAGATCGCCATGATTGAGGCGGACATCACTCCCCAGTAGCAGAAACAAAAAAAGTAAAAATGTTTCCTCTTCAGACATTCCGGGACAAGGAATAGATGAATTTCTCCCAGGGCCTGTTTAAGGCCATTTTGGCTCTTAGGTTGCCATCTTTTCTTTTCTTTTCTTCTGCTCCTTCTGCTTCTGTTACTAGAGAGAGACAAACTGAGTCATCCTCTGAGGAAGAGGAGACAGAGTCTGATTTGGAGGAACATTCCCTGGCCTACTCATCTGAGATTCATTCCCCAGGCCAAGTTGCCTCTGATGATGAGAATACATTAGCCCCTGATTCTCCTGTAGAGGGAAATCTCCTTTGGGGAAACCACAACTAAGATAATGCAGCATTTTGAGTGGGAATCCAGACAAATATCTGATGTACAAAAAGGATATTACAGTTTGCTAGATGTGGGCACCCCAGTACTTGAACCAGTCCTCCTGTAGTGGAAGCTTTTTTAGACACCTTTGCATCCACTTCCCCTGCACCTGATTCTCACCCTCCAGCACATGAACGGTTTGATACGTTCTGTTAAGTACCTGAAGACTTTTGTTTCTATGTGAATATCCTTTGACAGGTCCTGCTGCCTTTTCTATTAAGCCATCTAAACTTTTACCTGCTGCTAATGCCCTTCCCTCAGACAGTGGTAGTAGGGCAACAAACATATGGAAAATCTCTACTCCACCTCTACTTTGGCTGTCAGCCATGAATTACCAGACTCAGATGACAAAATACTTGTCTTTTCTCAGTGATTTGAATAAAACTGTCTTTTCTGGAAGTATGCGACATTAGGCAAAAAGCTGTGTCTGTGGTGGTTTAGGCTTCTTTGGTAGTAATTCATAGCATTAAGTGCAGTTGTGATGCAGTGGATGCTCCTTCCATAGCAGGCACTACTAGATCTGTCATTAGAAGGTATGCATGCCTTCATCATCAGTCTTTACCTGAGGACATGAAAACTAAGCTCCTGGATTCCCTGTTGAATAGGGACATATTGTTTGACCCTGAAGCAGCCAACGTATTGAAATTCTTGTAAGAAAAATGGAACATTGTGCAGGATATCCCCAGATATCAGAGCAACTACTTGTCCAAGCCCGTTTCCTTCTCTCACAGGCACTCAAGGCCAACACAGAAGAGTAAGAAAATGCCCAGAAAGAGATTTCAGGATAAGCCAGGCAGAGATTCAAAGTCTGTGAGACCTCCTTTCTCACATAGATCAACCTAGATGTTCATCATGCATACAGCTGCAGTAATCACAGATGGGTTCTCTGCCGTCAGACGGTCCCTCGGTCGGACGAATTCCAAAGTCTTGGTCCGGCGTCTGTTGTTGTCGCTTTCTCTTCTGACGTCAGTGAGGCCAGAGTATATAAGACACAGCTGACGCCATGTTCTTCAGTCTTTTTTGCCGCGCGGTGCCCGAAGCAGAAGCAGTTCGCAAGTGCCGGTCGGCCAGCTCCTAAATTACGAAAATTTTGGAAACTGAAGTCTTCATTAAAGCTAAGTACCCCTTTGGGGAACCTTTTCTTGCCTCAGATCGATGTCAGAAAAAGTTAATTGTATTTCTTGTGGGAAGCAAATACCGCATAAGGATTTCCATTCCCTCTGCATACCTTGTTTAGGCCCAGACCACGACGTCTCGGGCTGTCGCTTTTGCGCTACCTTCAATAAACGCACTATTAAGCGTCGGGCGGAGTTCGCCCAACACTATTTTGGTAAAGCTTTCGATTATAAGATGACGTCGGACTCTCCGACTACCGTTTTGTCCAAAAAACGCAAGGAGAAGGACCGACATGTGAGGCCCGCGGTCCCCGCCGACACCACGCCAAAACAGGCTACACGTGGTCCAGTTCTCAGCGAGACACCTTTGCAGTCCCTGATTACCGACGACACTCCTTTGGCGGTGTCCTCTGTACCCAAGACCGCTGGGACCTCGGCCCTTTCCCAGACTACAACCACCGAAGCCTTTGTTAATGTTGAGCCTACTAATGTGGACAGGTCCACCTCCACCCATGGTGTCTTTAGACCCTCGTCTTCTTTTTCTATTAAGGCCTTTACTAAATCCAAAGCAGCCAGGCATCCCAAGAGGTCTGTTGCACAGGGCCCATCCCCAGGCCCCATGCCTAAAAAACAGATGCTTAAAATGGCTAAGGATTTAATTACTCTTATCAGAGGTTCTCAACCCCCTCCAGACAAGAGACCCAGAGTGGAGGAAGATTCTCCCTCTTCTGATCAGGGATCCATTTTATCAGAACATTCTGATGTAGAGGAACACTCTTACTCCCCTTTTGAGGATTCGGATGCAGAGCAGTCCATCCCTTCTGTATCCCCTCCTGAGGATTTTTCCTTTGGGGAAACCTTGCACACCTTGAGGGAACACTTCCATTGGGAAGGCCAAGACTTTTCAGATTCTAAGAAAGACTTAGGAATTTCTTTGTTACCTCAACACAGACCTCTGGCGATACCCCTGTTTTGGACATACTTGATGATGTTTATTCGAGGCTTGCCTTAACCCGGATTCTCTGCCTCCTGCACCAGTCAAACCTGATAGGTACTACAGAGTACCTAACTCTCACCAATTTCTCTTCAAAAGCCATAATGCTGACCCTGAAACCATTTCACAAGGCCCCAAGGGATTGAAGGCCTCCACTGCCAAGAACCCTCTTCCTGCAGAAAGAGAGTCAAGGTCTTTAGAAAGGTGGGGAAAAAGGTATATACCTCGGCCACCCTAGCCATGAGGGCCTTAAATTGTCAGTTTCATATGCTTAAATATCAACAGTTCCTGTTATCACAATTAAGGAATAAAATGTCTCAACCTGAACAACCAGATTTGAAGGAGTTACAGGATATGATGCATAGTGCAGAGCAAGTGGGTAAACATACTTTACAATGTGGTTATGATGCCCTAGAGGCCTCAAGTAGAGCGGCTGCTACAGGATCAGTCATTCGCAGACATGCCTGGCTTAGAGAACAAAACTTGTCTGATCATGTGAAAGCTAAACTTCTAGATGCTCCTTTACAAAAGGATGTGCTGTTTGGTACTAATGCTGAGGAGATACTGGAAAATGGAGGAAAAAGCCAAATCTATGCAAACTGTCAAAGCCTTTTACAGGTCCAACCTCCACGTTTTAGCAGAAATTGGCCTTCAAAAACTGGTCCTTTCCAGCCACTGACAAGCCCCAAAGAGGTAGATACAGGTGCACAAGGGGCAGAGGGCAATCACAAGGATCATATAGAGGCCGACAATGGCAAACTCCAGCACCAAGAGGTGGCGAGGACAGTGCACAACAATACAGGAAGCAAACCCAATGACTCCTTCATTTCCATGCCAAGCATGTCTCAGCTGGCAGCACCTTTGGGAGGAAAGCTGACATTATTTGCAGGCAATTGGCATATTGTCACAACAGACAAATGGATCCTGGACATTATAAACAGAGGCTACAAATTTCAATTTCACACTCTTCCAAAAATGAGAGGCATGCCAAACCTGCCACTGAATCAAAGGGCAGAGGCACAACTACAAATTTCAAAGCTCATAAGCATGAGAGCTATTCAAGAGGTACCTACTCACGAACAAGGTCAAGGTTTCTATTCAAGACTTTTTCTGGTACCAAGGAAAGGAACCGACTGGAGACCCATTTTGGACTTATCCATCCTAAACACATTTCTACTCATACCAAAATTCAAGATGCTCACATTACAGCAACTTCTTCCCATGCTGGGCAAGGGTTTTGGCTGGTAACATTGGACCTCAAGGAGGCATACCTGCATGTCCCAATCAGACAAAGCTGCAGAAGATACCTCAGATTTCTTGCAGGTTCAATCCACTATCAATTCTCTGCATTGCCCTTTGGCTTATCTACTGCGCCCAGAGTATTCACAAAGTGCCTGGCATCAGTGATTGCCTACTGCAGACTTCAAGGGATACAAATTTACCCTTATTTGGACAACTGCCTGATCCAAGCGGACAGCAAGCACATACTTCTGGAACATCTGGCATATGTGACACGGTTAATGCATGCTCTGGGATACACAATCAACAAAGAGAAATCAAGGCTAACACCATCTCAGAAAATAATTTTCCTGGGTGCCAACTTGGACACAAACACCCAGATGGCCTACCTTACGCCAGAAAAACAGGGGCAACTATCTCAGTACTTCAAAATACTAGAAAAAAGTACCAGGCTTACTGCAAGGAAAATCCTGCAGGCTCTGGGATTCATGGCATCTTGCATTCTTTTAATCCCATGTGCAAAGCTGCATATGAGGAAACTTCAATGGTACCTAAAAAACCTATGGTCTCAACACAGTCACAGTTTGGAAACAATAATACCAATAATCCCATGTTTGCAAAAGGAATTTCTATGGTGGGCCCAAGCATGTCAAGCAAACACAGGCCTCCCATTCTGCAAGCCTCAAGCAAAGCAAGTTATCACAACAGACGCCTCAGATTACGCCTGGGGGGCGCACATGACGGACAGGTGCATCCAGGGCAAATGGTCCCAAAAGGAAAAGCACCTTCACATCAATCAAAAAGAAATGCTAGCAGTAATAAATGCAGTTACAGCTTTCAAGGACTTCCTGCATCCAGGACAATTACTAATAAGAACAGACAACACCACAGTAATGTGGTACATAAACAAACAAGGAGGAACACATTCATACCCCTTGTGCAGACTAGCCATGACTCTTTGGAACTTGGCTCTGGAATGGCAAATCGAACTTCAAGCACAGTACCTGCCAGGATTGGAAAACACGCTGGCAGACAATTTAAGCAGAAATATGACAGATCCACACGAATGGAAGTTACATCCTCAGGTGTTTACAGAAATAATCCAAGCGTGGGGGAGGCCAGACATAGATCTTTTTGCCTCCCACAGGAATCATCAATTGGAAAAGTTTTGTTCGAGGACCTTTCATCCAAAGGCCTGGAGAGTGGACGCCCTTGGACAGCATGGACAGTTTACGCATTTCCACCTCTGCCTCTTCTGCCCAAGGTGCTTTTGAAAGCAAGAACAGACAGACCGAAGATGATACTGATTGCTTCAGATTGGCCAAGGCAACACTGGTACCCACTGCTGAGGAGCCTAACACATACTTCCCCCTGGTCCCTGCCTCTATTGCCTCTACTGCTGACTCAGCACAGCTACAAAACTCTTCACAGTCAGCTGAAAACACTCAATCTCTCTGCATGGAAAATCCCTTAACACCACAACAGACCCTACTCTCCAAGGAGGTGCAGGATGTCATTTTGGAGGCCAGAAGGCCATCTACTAGAAAAGCTTACTCCGCAAAATGGAAGCGGTTTTGTTCTTGGAATGAGAAAAAAGGCCAGGACCCTAGAAAACTGAACTTGCCTCAGGTATTACAGTACCTAGCTGAGGTGCTGAACAGTGAACTTTCATTTTCTTCCATAAAAATCCATGCCTCAGCCATTTCTGCAGAATTCAACACGGATCCTCCTTTATTTTCTCACCCACTCTTACGGCAGTTCCTCAGAGGGGCTAAGAATATAAGACCACCAAGGAGACAACCAATACCAGCCTGGGATCTTAATTACATACTAGAAAAGTTAACATTACCTCCTTTTGAACCAGCTGCCTCAACAGATTTGCAATATTTGTCTTGGAAAACTGCCTTCCTTCTGGCTATCACTTCAGCTCGTAGAGTTTCGGAACTACAGGCCCTCATGGTGGTGCAGCCCTTTCTCATTTTCCATCAGGACAGGGTTGCCCTTCGTACCAACCCATCATTTATTCCTAAAGTGGTATCCAGGGTAGCCTTAAATCAAGCCATACACCTTCCTACCTTTTACCCCAATCCTCAAAACAAAGGGGAAAGGCTACTACATTCTTTAGACATCCATAGGCAGCTATGTTACTATTTGGACAGAACAAAGTCCTTCAGGAAATCAGAACAACTCTTTGTGTCCTATGCTGTAGGGGCTCAAGGGAAGCCAGTTTCAAGCAGACTATTTCAAAGTGGTTAGTCCATTGCATACGTTTTTGTTATTCCTATCATGGGAAATCTGTTCCTACAGGTATCAGATCACACTCCACCAGGCCACAGCTACCTCTACAGCCTTCCTCAGAGGAGTTCCTACCAAAGATATTTTGGAGGCAGCCACTTGGAGTTCTGTACATACCTTCACAAAACACTACCACCTGCCTTTATATTCCAGAACAAGAGCAGGCTTTGCCACTGCTGTTTTGCAGGGCATTCTGGCTCAACCCAGTTCCTCCTAGTACCTACCACCCTGTGCGTAGCTTTGGGACTCTACCCATCTGTGATTACTGCAGCTGTATGCACGATGAACATAGTACAGTTTTGTACCTACCATAAATGTAGATGTTCGAGTGCTAATACAGCTGCAGTACAGGTTTCCCTCCCTCCTTCCCCACTTGGTAAAGGCATGGGGCCTAACAACCCCTTCATACAAAATCAGATATATATTGGAACAACTAGTAAGCTGACAAGTCATTCAATAACACGTTAGAAAACTGGTTTGTTGGTTCCACTTTTTAATGAAATAAAAATAAAAAAAATACAATAATGCGACAACAATTCTCCGTACTAAGCGCTTTCTCCCACAATCATATAGGGCATCTTCAGAGTACAAATTCTTCACTAAAAAGCCATCCTTTATGTAGTTGGAATTAAATGAATAATTGATTAATTGGTTAATGATGTAATTGTATAATGACATAATTACTAGTAAGACACTGGAGAAACAGTATAAAAGAAACATCTAGAGAACAGTGTAAAAACACTGAAAATTTTTTTTTTTTTTTTTTTTGGAGTCCCAAAACGTGTGTCCAATACTGTAAACCTTAAATAAAACATAACTTTCATTTTCTAGTAATTATTTGATAAACACTAAATATAAATAAAGATTAGTCAAAATTAACAGTGTTTGCCAGTATTTAACAGGTGAAAATTATTTGGCAGATAAAAAAGTTGAACAGATAAAAGCATAAAACAGCAGACATAAAAGCCGAAATTATAACATGCTGTTTTATTTGATGTTTTATTTAAGGTTTACAGTATTGGACACACGTTTTGGGACTCCAAAAAAAAAAAAAAAAAACAAAGTAGTTAAGACGCACATAAATCATTTACATGCTTCTTTTTGGATCTTGTACAAAATTAAATGTTTTTCACTGAAAGAAAGTAATGTGATAGGGCTTATACTTTTGGTAATAAATACACCGATTCTTAATTTATGGAATCAATGCTCCTAATATACTTTCCTTTAAAGAAGTGGTGGTCACTGTTTAATCAGTTTATGTATCATGAAAACAAGTGACAGCAAATAGTCATTCTATAGCTTTTTTTCTTTGAAGGTGGATAGGGTGGATGTGAGTGGTTGGATGGATAAAATCGGTATGCAAATTAATTATTTTATCGTGTAGAATCTTAAGAGGTAGTTATCAATGTATATGTCTGTTTGTTCTTGTGAAAAATAATACAAGAAGAAAAGACAGAAGTGAGCTAAGCACAGAGCCCAGATGGACACCTACGTGGACTGACACATTGGGGGGGAGGGGGTAATATTTAATCTGACAACCTAGGATCAGCCTTCAGTTTACTTGCTGAACTTTTGTGTGGTAGCTGCATGAAGCCTGCTTTGAAGAAGTTTGTTTGACCTAATCCAGGCCTTATATTATCAAGGCACATAGTGCCAGCACCAGTGTTGAAATGGTTAGGCACGGAGTAGATGTGCTCAGTCCTTTTAAGGAGGGCTGTGCCATTTTATTGACGTGAACAAAAATCATGATGAAAATAGGATAGTAAATTATGAGCATTAATGTAATGATAAATCTTTGAGTTTGTTTTCCTTATTTTTAAAAAAGGTCACACAATGGGAAGTAGATTCATAGCTACTGACAGCAGCTGACCATCCTTTCACAGAGGAACCGTTATTGTCATGACTGCCTTCTAATATATTGGAGTATGTACTTCTGCTGTTGAGTACTTTATCAGAAAATAGGCAAGGAAGGGGATAGATGGAATAGCCGTCTTTTAAGAATAGGGTGGAAAGAGATCAACAGCCAGTGAGCACAGTTTGTTTTAGCAAATATTTTTTTTTTATTGTGGCAGAGCTGAAGATCTATGGGTTAAAAGTTTGGTGGAAGGTAGCAAGGGAGCTATTAGATGTAATATTGTCAGAACAGACAAGGACACCTCAGTATAAGAAAGAGCAAATTGCGCTGTTTATTGCTGTGGTTTGCAAAAAAATGTTGTCTTGCTTTTAAGTAGCTTGGACTGGTACAGTATGTAGCCTCTCTGAATAGGTTAACACAGTCAGAAGTTCTGTTTTTGTGTATCACTAATTCTACCATTTGTCTCAG